>NC_134038.1:87998290-88240634 GCF_965140245.1 Athene noctua
TGAGTGATTTGCCTGTCCTTATCATATTTTCTCTCCCCTTGTCCAGTTGAGAAGGAGGAGTGGTAGAGCAGCTTGATGGGCACCTGGTTTCCAGCCAAGGTCAGCCCACCGTGCTAACCCTAGTGCTAAGTAGTTTGTGGCTAGAGAGCTGCAGGTCTGTGGCTGGTGGAAAAGGCAGACACTGGAGGTAAAAACAATGAAGTAAAATAGTTTAAGATTGAAGATGTGAATATCCCAATTGCTATGCAAATAAATTCTGTGTTAAAAAGCAAGGAACAAAAAAATTGCACACAGTTGGAGACTGAATGCTTAATTCAACATACTAGTTTTAGACTGATGTAATGTCTTTTATATGAGCAGTATCACACTGACATGAAAGTGTAATAATGAAGGTTAAAATTCAAGCATGAAATTTGACTGTGACAAAAATGTCCTAGGAAATCTAGCATAATGCTTGCGAAGAGTCCATTTTCAAAAGTGCCCAAGTCATTAAGAAGCCCAATCCTATTTGATTTCAAAGAAGTTCAGATTGTTTGGAAAATGACACTTAGTCTCAAATTATCTGGACATTTTGAAAGTTGCATGATCTATAATGCGCTGCAATTAATGCATGATGTATTCAGATTACTTTCTTCAATGGCTAAAGCATATTTTTCTGTAGACTGAGCTCAGCTGTGGAGTTGAATGTTACTTGAGGAAAATGTTGAAATAGCCTGACTGCAAATTTAAATTAATCTGAAAATGATTGAAAATTGACCTGTCATATAAACCTGTTTGTTTGGAAAATGAATTAATGTTTTTATTCTATATTTACATTTTTAAAAAATCTACTTGTTAAATTACAGTGAGGGAGTAGATAATCAGTGAATTCTAAACATCTACTCATTATTTTTGAGTGTCAAGCAGCAACATTTATATATTATCTTCCCACATAAACACAGAAATGTCCATCTGTCTTTCTGTCTTTTCATCCCTTCAGTTATCTGTACCCTCCTCGCAGTTCTCAGCATCCATGTTAACTGTGAAGAGGTTTGAGGGCAGGAAGCTGACAGGATAATCAGCTGAGATCTCAGGAATCATTCAAACAAAGGATGACTTGTAAGTCAAAATTTGGCAGTTCCCTTTACACACCAAGTTCAAGATAATTTATTTCTAGAATTTCTGGATACATCTGATATTTTCATATCATAAATATAGAGTGTGCCATTGTCTCACATTTGGACATAAGTAAATAAATATTTCTACATTTTCTAAACATGGCTCATCTTTTTAATTACAGAGTTAAAAGTACTCCAAACTGTTCTGTGTTTATATTGCATTACTAATAGGAAGGTATGATAATGCTGAAGCCTTTGTAGATGAGATTCCCTTAGCTGGATTTCAATTTTGGTAACTAAGACTGCCTACAATGGATTTTCTTTTTGATATGGTATGTGTTTTCTACAGCAAATATGTATACAGTACATGATGGACACACTGATAAAATCTGTAGAATAAATGCACAGGTGAAGAGATAGTCAAAATTGTCAGACAGGATCACTGGAATCTATTTTGATAAAGAAATTCCAGATACTATAATACAAATTGTGTTTGTTAAGCTTTCAGGTTTTCCTTCTTTTTTTTTTTTTTTTTTGTTGGTTGGTTGCTTGGGGTTTTTTTTGTTACAGCAGCAAAACAATGATCCATGACCTTTGTTTCCAAAAGGTTCATCTTTTCTAAGGATTTCACAAGTGCAGACAAAGGTAAGAATCCCATCTTATATCCCTTTGCTCATAGGTATCATCACTTAAACCACTAGAAGAGCTAACGTGCACAGTGATAAAGATAAAACCTTATGATCTTGTGTTTACATCATGAGTGTTAGTTACTTCATAAATATTTCTCTATCTGTTCCTCATAAGATCAGTTAGTTTGGTACTGCTAGAGTAAATAGACTTTCTGTAACAAATAAGTGGAATATACTAATTGATTTTATTTGGAAGAATTAACATAATTGAAAGCTTTTGTTTATCAAATTTCTAGTTGTACAAGGACCAAAAGAGTGAAAATCTAAATTAAATCAGAGAAAGTGATAACTACGTATCTATCATTATTAGAAATATATAGCTATACTCACAAGTGAAGATTAAGAAGATATAAAGCAGAATAATTTATTCTATCTTGCATTTATGAAACTCGCTTGTTAGGGAATCTGGTAAAAATTATATTGTAAGGTGTTAGAAAGGACCCGAATTAATAGTTTGTACTAGTTTGGTCCTACCTTAAATTAAAATTTCTCTTCCTCCTTGATGTGCAAATTGCATCAACTTTTGCACATAGGTAGAGATCTAAGACAATATGTGAGTATTTGAGTTTCTGACTTGCACTTCCTAAAACCTCACTGCTAAGCTGGTCTCTAAAAAAAATGAAGAAAATATAAACATCGTGGAAGGGTTTGTAAAAGGCACAGTAAGGTCAATAGAGAACAGATGTTCTGTGAATATCAGCAAACAAGACACGTGAAAATCTTATGCTTGTTTTCACCTTCATGTTATCAGAAAAAATATTCAAGTTAGTTGACATCAAAGAAAGGAGGGTACTGTTGAACTGGAATGTACAGTTCTTGAACATTGGTATTTACCATTAAACTAACTTGTCAAGAAAGAGGGACATGATAAACTGACATAATTAACATTTGTTTTTAATTAGTATCACTGTTGCTATTAAGAAAAATGAAGGCCTGGAGAGAGTTCAAGAAGAGATGAGCTATCCCACTGTAATTACCACAATTCCCAGCAGGATCCTTCTCATCTGATTAACACCACAGCAGGACAGCTGTTCTAGCATGCATCTATCTGCCAGAGTCATGGGGATAAAGCGAAGGTGCTGACTGATAAACACAAAGGTGCCTTTAATGTTTTAAAGTATCTAAAATTTGCACCTATACTTCATAATTTATATGCATCCTAATTGAAGAAGTACATTTGGGGTAAATGACTAAAGAATAGGAAGAAAGGCTGCAAAAGATAAATTTATAAAACATAAATACGGAAGGATTTTCTGGAAAATAATTTTATTCCACCTGAAAAAGCAGAAGAAAAGTACTAAGTGACGGAATTACAATGTCTAATTAATTTTTTTTTTTTTTACACTAAAGTGGTGTACTGGTTTTGTCTAGTTAAAGTTAATTTTCTTCATAGTAGCTTGCATGGTACTATGCTTTGGATTTGTTAATTGTTTTAACCATTGCTGAGCAGTGCGAACACAGAGTCAAGGCTATTTCTACTCTTCACACTGCCCTGACAAGTAAGTCTGCTATGGGTGCACAAGAAGTTGTGAGGGGACACAGCCAGGACACCTGACCCCACTGACCAAAGGGATATTATGCACCATATAATATGCTCAGCGTGTAGTGGTTTGACCTTGGCTAAATGCCAGGTACCCACCAAGCCGCTCTATCACTTTCCGCCCTTCCCCCTTTTTTTTGAACAGGGCAAAGAGGGGAAAGAAAATAACATAGGGAAAAAAACCCCAACCCTTGTGGGTAAAACAAAAGCAGTTTTAATATAAATAAAGCAAAGCAAAGTCCACACATGGAAGCAAAAAGAAACCACATTTATTCTCTACGTCCCATGAAGAGGCGCTGTCGGGCCTTCTCAGGAATCAGGGCTCCCATACGCGTAGTGGTTGCCTCAGAGGACCAAGGGTGACCCCACCCCCTTCCTCCTTTCTCCCAGCTTTATACTGAGCAGACGTCACACGGTATGGAATATCCCTTTGGGCAGTTGGGGTCAGCTGTCCTGGTTGTGTCCCCTCCCAAGATCTTGACCACCCCGTCCCACTGAGGGGGAAATGTCAGAAAGAGCCTTGGTGCTGTGTTAGCACTGCTCAGCAGCAGCCACAACACCAGGGTGCTACCAACACCCTGCCAGCTCCCAGCATAAACCACAGCACCGTGAGGGCTGCTATAGGGGAAAACCAATTCTAGCTCAGCCAGACCCAGTACACAGTAATAAACCCGAAGCAGTAAGATTCACAGGGTTGTCATTACTTGGAGAGTGGCTGGGCATTGGTCAGGTGGTAGTGAGAAACTGGGGGTTTTTTGCATCACTTCACAGAATCACAGAATCAACTAGGTTGGAAAACACATTGAAGTTCATCCAGTCCAACCATTAACCTAACACTGACAGTTCCCAGCTACACCAGATCCCTCAGCGCTATGTAAACCCAACTCTTAAACACCTCCAGGGATGGGGACTCCACCACCTCCCTGGGCAGCCCATTCCAACACCTAACAACCCCTTCTGTAAAGAAATGCTTCCTAATATTCAGTCTAAACCTTCCCTGGTGCAAACTTGAGGCCATTCCCTCTTGCCCTATTGTTATTTGGTTAAAGAGACTCATCCCCAGCTCTCTGCAACCTCCTTTCAGGGAGCTGTAGAGGACGATGAGGTCTCCCCTCAGCCTCCTCTTCTCCAGACTAAACACCCCCAGTTCCCTCAGCCGCTCCTCGTATGACCTGTGCTCCAGACCCTGCACCAGCTCCGTTGCCCTTCTCTGGACACGCTTGAGTCATTCAATGTCCTTTTTGTAGTGAGGGGCCCAAAACTGAACACAGGAATCGAGGGGCGGCCTCCCCAGTGCCGAGTACAGGGGTCAGATCCCTTCCCTGTCCCTGCTGGCCACGCTATTGCTGACACAAGCCAGGATGCCATTGGCCTCCTTGGCCACCTGGGCACACTGCTGGCTCCGGTTCAGCCAGCTGTCAATCAACACCCCCAGGTCCCTCTCTGACTGGCAGCTCTCCAGCCACTCGTCCCCAAGCCTTTAGCGCTGCTGGGGGTTGTTGTGGCCCAAAGGCAGCCCCCGGCATTTGGCCTTATGGAAACTCCTCCAGTTGGCCTCAGCCCATGGCTCCAGCCTGTCCAGGTCTCTCTGCAGAGCCTCCCTACCCTCGAGCACATCAACACTCCCACCCAACTTGGTGTCTTCTGCAAACTGACTGAGGGTGCACTCGATCCCCTTGTCTAGATCATCAATAAAGATGTTAAACAGGAGTGGCCCCAAAACCGAGCCCAGGGGGACACCACTCGTGACCGGCTGCCAACTGGATTTAACTCCATTCACCACAACTCTTTGGGCTAGTTTATTCAGCAAAGCATGTGCCCATCCAAGCCTCTAGCAGTCAGTCTCACCAGCAGAATGCTGTGGGAAATTATGTGAAAGGCCTTACTGAAGTCAGGGTAGACAACATCCACAGCCTTTCCCTCATCCCATAAGCATGTCGCCCTGTTGTAGAAGGAGATCAGGTTTGTCAAGCAAGACCTGCCTTTCACTTGTTTTTCTTGATTTATTTATTTTTTTTACCCTATTAAGCTGTCTTTTTCTCAACCCACAAGTATTCTCACTTTTGCCTTTCCAATTCTCTTCTCCATCCCATTGCAGAGGAGTGAGTGAGCAGCTGTGAGATGCTTAGCTGCCTGCTGGTGTTGAACCGCAACAAGTGGCATTCTGCTTCTGTATTTAAATGAGATGAGTTTTGTTCATTTTTTACTTGGTAAATTAGACAATAACAATTTTATTAGTCACTTGTGTAGAGAACTTAGGAAAAGAGTATCTTGTCACTGTGGTAAGAAAGTCAGGGGTTAACAGTTCACTCAGTGATTAACCGGTGAGATTTCCAAAACTACTCAATCACTTTCAAGGTTTCTTCAGCACAGGGTAGTTCACTTTACTTTTATTTTCCTTTTATCTTAATCTTACTTTACCCTGTTCTACTCTAACCTACTTTTGAGAAAGAATTTCCTTTATATTATCCCACTGGAGCCAAAGGAACTTATTTTCTGTTGGCTTTGCATCCAATTTGACAAGAGAGAATGAAGCCATTACCTATCCTGGTATTTCCTGCCACGTAGGCTCTGCTTGTCAATCATTAGGCTCCACAATGAGCTATAATCTCCAACGCAATGTCTTAGTATAACTGCAAGGTATTTGTTATCTTGAGCATTAATAAAGTTCTTTCATGAATTGATGTCATTACCATTCTATTGATATAATTTTAAAAAAAACCTGTTTTTTCAGAAATTTTCAAGAGGCTATTGATTTCTCAACAAATAATTAATTACCTAAAAATCAATAAACAAACATCTATATTTATTATTTTGCAATAAAATTTAATATACTTTAATTTTGAAATTGCAGTTAACTTTTTATAATTGGCATATATTCTAAGTTTCAGTCCAACATAATTTAATAGAACATTAAGGACTTTAAAATGCGCTGGTGTAGCCTCAAGGAGCTTCTTTTGCCATTATCTCTCTACTAGGACAGAGTTTGAAAGACCTGAGTGGTCAAAAGTGATATATTTTCAGCATTGCAGTTTTGGTAGTTATATTGAGGTAATCATGTTCCTACTTGGGCTGTGCTGATGGATTTTTTAAAAAAGTTAAAAGGGATCCTTTGTTTGACAAAACCAGTTCGTTAGGATCTTTCCCTAAGCAAAATAACTGAAAAAAGTCATGCTGAACAGCCTATTGAGCTCTACATTACATTGCTAAAGAAAATAATCGAAGGATTGGTCTGGTGAGAGTACCTGTGAAATGGAAGTGGCAGGCTGAGGCACAGTATGTTCCTATTCAGAAGAGAGTAATCATGTATTCCATTTTCCTTACATTTTTTTAAAATTAATTTTTGCAGAATGCCTGTCACCACGATATCTTAACAATGGTAAATCAAGCTGATTTCTTGCTGCAGCCCAGTCAGTCTCTGCTCTGCATAGTCCTGACTTATGTATTGATAAGGAAACAAACTTTTCATACAGGGAACTAATATAAAAATGTACTCATGGTTATCCACTCTCTAAATGTATTTCTAGCCTGGCACTGAAGTGTCCTAATTCCACAAATCTGTTCATGGGGCTATTTTCTCCCCTAAAATAGAAAGAGTGTTGCAGTGGTGGAAATAAGTGTCACACCTGAGGGGCAATTGAAGATGGGAGCTGTTTTTGTGGAACATCCTAGTACATTCTCACTTAAGAATTTAATTTGTTCATTATAAAGAAAGAGAGAAAAAAGGAGACAATGTTGTTTCTCTGGGAGGTAATGGGAAATCTTCACTGGGTCTGGAAAAGACAAATATTTTTTATATACCTAAGGACACCAGAAAATAATACAGAAGTGGAATCACACACAGCAGTGTCTGTCTATCAGATTCCAGACTAAGATTCACTATCTAGAGCTAAGGACCTAGTCTCCCTGCACAGTCTATGGAGACAATTAGTACATGTTTACATGCTACAATCTGCATAAATTATGGGCTTGATCTTGGGGGTTTGGTCCTTTCTGTTTAGATATTTAAGAGTTTTATTTTAAATGCAAGAGAAATATTTCATGGTAAAATAATTACAAACTTCTAGAAACTGAATATATACCCTGAAAACAGAAAACATCCTATCAGGATCAGAAATTAGCTGCTGTTTTTTTTTTTTCACTTCACCAAAATACACGACCTATATTATAAATCTTCTTGCCACAGATGTGCAGCAGACAAAAACCAAACTGATCATAGAGTATGGCACTTCTGTTTCTCTATTTCATCCAGCCAGTGCTGCTCATCTTGCATATTTATTGGAAAATTATGCAAATTTCTACTGACAGGTTAGCTAAGAAGCATTTAGGGACAAAATGTACCTCCAATTACCCTTCCGCAATCTCCTGAAGTCAGAGAGTTTGGTTTAGCTTTATTGATAAAACAGTGAACAGAATCCAGTCCCGTCTCATTATATTTGGCATAAGTGAGACAAAATTACTGAAGATTTACAACTAAAATTTGAAGCTCCATTCATGTTCATCTTCTGTTTCAACAGTTTGTGTCTGAAATTTCTAGCTGACAGGTGAGTTAAAGAATAGAGGCCAAATTCTCACCTCATTGAAGAAAATGGCAAAACCCACATTGATTAAAACTGGGCAGAGGTTACATCTCAATATTTAACTGCATTGCTAAACTAACGATTTTACTTTATTAAGAGAAGCCAGAACCAAGTTGTGTAAGCCAGTTATCCTATCAAAATATTTCTTATATTGGCTTTTATAGGTCAGAGGATAAACTGGGATGTTTGAAAATCTAAAATTGTTTATCATATGAAAGGTCAGTACATCTTAAATGTTTGGTTAAATGCTTTATTTTATCTTCCAGAACAATTTTATTCTTAGATGTCCTTTTATTTCTGTATATTCTACTTGAGACTGCACTAATCAAGCTAAAATAACCAGATCAAAAATTAAAAGAAAAAAATAAATAAAAGGATTAAGAAGGGCCTGAAACAATTTTCTCTGTCCCTTAAGGGCTTTGTGGGAGAACAGGATAATTTGCCTATCTTTCTGCATTTTCAAATCAGCAGTGATGGAATGAACTGTAGATTGATGATCATGTCTTTGAGCAGGACACTTTATATTTAATTCTTTCATCAGTTTGTACTAGCTAATTATGTGTGAGGAGTTTTATTCTTTGCTTTCAAAGACTTGTCAATGTGTAGGATGACAGTACTGAGGAATAGAAAAGTTCTTTTTAATTGCTCCCAGCACTGAACATTCCTTTGGGCATAGCTGGGATCCACGATAATGTGATTCTCATTGCCCCTGACTCACAGGGAACTGAAAGATCCTAGTCAACCCTACAGGTTGGTTTGCACATTTGCACAAAACTTTCAAGATATTGGTTCTGGATTAAAAACAGAGGTAATGTTAAATTGCTGGTAATTTCAAAGCTTGTCATCTATGCTGTTGCACATGGCGATCGGTAGGCAGCCAAGGACTGAAGTAGTTTCTGGTATATTGTCTACAGTGAATATTTATGCAGAGCTTACTGTTCATAAGCACTTCATGCAAATAATACTTGGCCTAATTTGCTATGTTTGCAAATTATACTTTCTGTGAGCTATCTTTAGGAAGTAGGTAGTAAAGGCAGAGAGTAACTGAATCACAGTACTAATAAAGTCTAATCCTGACCTTCTATTTTCTGGTTATACACTTTAATCTAGGTCCCCCAGGTATAGAAGCAAGCATGAAGGATAATAATAATAAATTGTGCATATAATTTAGAGTTCTTTTGTACAGTTGTTGCATGTAGTTCACTCCATTTATCACATGCTGTGAAAAAAACTAGTAAACTCAGCCCATTATGAACTTCAAGGCATCAGATTAGCAGCAGAGTTCTTCTGATGTGTTATACCTACAGCAGATGTTTGCTTCAGCATGACAAATTCAGGAAAAGGCTAAAGCTGAAGTACTGTTAAACTGCTTGGAGAAAACTCCAGTTAATACAGTTATATTATACTTCAAAACTGACAGAAGACTTGCAAGTGTCCACCCATTCATCTACAAAGACATTCCTGTTAGTTAAACATCTGTCCCTGGCTAAAGAGTATTTAACTCTACTATGCAAAAGGAAATAAAGTAAGTGGTACAAAAATAATTAAAAGAGCCTAGAGTTTTATAGTTCAGGCAGTCTCCTGAAAGACAGAAAATGCAGATTTTATTACTTTTGAACAAAAATGGGATTGTATTTACCAGCAAGCTATAGGAAAAACAAACAAACAAACAAAAACAACCAACCAACCAACCAAACAAAAAACCACCCAAAACAAAACAGCCAAGGCTACATCACCACTATCTATGTTTCATCTTGTTTAGAGTCCTACTGGTAGCTTCAATGGGAGTGGAGAAATCAGTGAGGAGACAATTCCTCAATGGGAGAGTTTTTAGAAATTTTTTTTGAAGAACACAGAAAGTCTAATTATCTAGTCAGCAGGAGAGACTGAGGAAGGGCTTTAGATGGGTTACAGATGCTGAAAAGACCCTATTAATGGTCTTAAGGATGTACATCATGTACAAGAGAAGAGGAAGAAAGAATCAGATCGTAAAGATATCTCTTATAACTCCCTCTTCAGTATCTTCCTCCAAGTCAGCATTTCTGATAAAAGCTTTGTAACTGTTGATGGGAACTGCTGAATCAATTTATTCTAACCTGGATTATCTTGTTGGTGATATGCACCTGCAAACTTTTATTCTGTTATGCTGCAAACTGCTAGGTGTATATCAGACTGAGATGTTCTTATCTAAATCTATACCATTTCTTTCTTCTTGAGTCTTACCAAAGCTAAACGAAATTTTGATTTTTCCATATACAATTTTGCTGAAAATGTCATGTTTAATATTCATCATACAGACTACTTTGTGTAAGTACAATATTTGCATCAAGACAGTTTCAGGGAAGGAAGGAAACTAAAGGTGATGGTGGAGAAATAAATTAGCAAATAGCAAAAGAGCTCCTTCGAAGAGAGATTTTTTTCTATTTGAATCTGAGGCTAAAAAGAGTCTCTGACTTCCTCTTTTATGCTTGGTATATGTTCTCATAGCAGTTTAGAGAGCTGAGATGTAAAACAAATTGAAATGCTGTTTGCCCAAGAGCTAGTATTAAAGGTTATTTAAACTTGATTTCATTTGTTCCCCTGGCACTTTGCTTTTTGTTTTCAACACCTGAGTCTGTATTTGTGTGATTTTAATTACAAGGCAAATACTGGTGTTGGAGTACATGTAACTCAATGGGCAAATCTACAATCTGAAAATGCATCTCTGTGGTATAGTGACAGTGATGTTTCAGGCACTGTGGGGGCCAGTGGCTTCCTAAGGCTGAGCACCAGCAGTGCCAGGGGCTCCCCTGGGTGAGTGATGGCAGGGCCTGGAAGCCAACACTCGTCCCACCGCCCCAGCCAGGAGCAGGACAGCTGGAGGAGAACAGGGGCAGCCCCAGCCCTGGGCATCAGGCACCTTCCTGGGGATAGTACTAGGTATTGGCACAGATCAGCAAGTAGGAGGTGGAAGCTCAGGCAAGACACAACATGCTGGCAGCCATCACTCAGGCTGGGCCCTGCAGCAAAGCCTCAGCTGGGAACAGCTGTGGGGCCTGGTGCCAGGGCTGCCCTGGCTCTCAGACCCAGCAGCAAAACCCCCAGGAGGGGAATGCGCTTGGCAAGCCATGCAGGAGGCCTTTTGGGTTGGCATGAAGTGATCCTGTAAGTCACCTATGTTGGTGAAACAAATTATTGGAGAAACAAAACAAAATGTTATTTTGAAAGTGAAATGTTTTAAAGAAAGCCAGTGATAACAGCATTTTTTTTTTTTAATGAAAGTTAGACCTGAAAGTTAGAGATGCAGTCGCCTGGGGTTTTCCACTACATTCAGTGTGATTAAATGATGTGTTGGCTTGCTTCATAGTCCTCTTATCAGTGTATTCTGCTCACATTAAATTCACAATAAAACTTACAGTGCATGTGCTGTTTTATTGATACAGTAGTCACTTCCCTAGATTTCCTTTGGAGCTGTGGAGGCTCCATCACTGCAGGTTTTTATCCTGTTAGATGAAAAAATTTTTAGTTACCACAGCTCTTGTCTTGACAGGAGAGTGGAGTAAGTGACCTGCCAAGGCCCCTGGTCTTCCACTTTCACAGGATGCACCAGTTCTGAAGGGGAAAAAAGGGGATGCACACAGTTGTACATGCACCTACCTCCCTTACACTTTGTCTCCATATAATAAGGCAAAAGATAGGAAAACTGTACATTTGGTAAATTTCTCAGCTTGCATTACTGTTTCTTTATTCCTACTTATATCCTATGTGTGGAAAAATGAATTAGACACATACTGAATGGGGAAAACTCTCAGCTGAAATCAGTGAAGTATATACAGTTTACACCAGCTGGGGAATCTGCCTCAGCATGTTTCAGTATCTGACAGCAAAAGAAGCAGTTTGAACTACAAGTGTTTTCATATGCTGCTATGCTAACCTCCTCAGATATTTACATTTTGGGCAATTGAATTAATTGCCTAGAAAAGACCACTCTCAAAACACACACAGCAGGTGCTTCTTCAACTTAGTTTACATTAATTGCTTTCTTTGCTGCTTCAAGAGTCAGCAACACATAATATTTTACAATTAACCTGTCTTGTCACAATGGTTACTAAGTGAATCTTGTTTATCCTGGATGCCAGTGACTGCCGATGTATTTGGTTTTGGAGTGATGGAAGAGAACTGAGACAGATCTGAGTGTCAAATTCAGATCCCATGCTGAAAAACACATTGACTGGACAGGTAAAACTAGACGTTTGTAGATCAGTGTTTCCTTCTAATTAAGAGAGTGAAAAATACTAGATTCAGTGAAAAACATCAGACAGCTATTGATTCAACTGCAGTTGGTCCATTTAGATGTAGCCATGAAGTCAGCACAGATGCAATTAAACTAGCTGTAATCTATTTTACCAACATCGATCTTACAGATACCTCTTTGAGATAATAGTCACAAAATGATTACTAATCTGTAATTTACATAATGCAAAATAGTGTTTAGTATCTGTGGCTTTTTTTTTTTTTTTTTTTTTCCCCCTCCTTGATGATGATGAGGTGCTGCAAAGGTGAATCCTGCTACGCTCACTGGCTAAACAGTATGATTCAGCATGAGTTGGTATGCGGGTATCCATAGCTGTGACTGGGCTTTACATGCTCCTCCTGTTTCTACATCTTCTCCACTAAAAAAAAAAAAAAAAAAAAAAAAAAAAAAGCAGCAAAGAAACCAACCAACCAAGGACAAATGATAACTGAAGCAATAGAAACAAAATTATTGTCTCAGTTGACTTTTTTATTTCCAAAAAAGTAAAGATGAAATGAGAGATGCTATTATAGATCCTTGAGAGGTCATCCAATACAAACATCCATTTCAAGAAGGTATTTAACCATGTGCTTTCCTTATGTGTGTATTTCTCCTTACTGACCTCAGTGAAATACAGCCATACATTTGAAGCAGATAAATCTCATTGCTTTGCTGAAGAAAGATATACGGTCTTAAATTGAGGTTTGGTGCTTTTTATTCCTTAAAATAGTGCCTGGTTGAGTGCCTGTTTTGAGGTATCCAAAGGTGTGTGTAGTGAGGTTTGTAGTTGTTTTCAGCTATGCACTTAAATTATGATTATTCAATGATTTCTTATAGTGGTGAATTCAGAATACTTTGGATGGTAAGGAAGTGTAAAAAGGACCTGTTATTACAGTGAAAGATGAATAATCCTTTTCAAATCAGGACATTTGAGATGTGTAGGCTCTTTAAAAGCCTGTGTGTGGGTACACCTGGCTCCGCTTTTATCTGATCAGAATAACAGATATTTTGTACAGATATATTGCTAAGAAAAACGCAAAATCAACCAAACAAAATCTTCTAAAATAATTTCAGCGTAGCGATACTGGAGACTTAATGGCATAGAAATAAGTCTCGTCTGCCAAATAAGTTATTTGAAATGTGGAGTTAAGTTGCAGTTACCATTTATAAAGCTTGATATTAGTAAGTTCATAAGGGGAAATATTCTCCTTCTACCAAATCTCCATTGGTATCCTGAAGGTTTTTGCTGGGGGTGGGGGGACTATAGAGGGCAATAAGGCATCAGTTAGTGGCCTAAAGGTTGGTGGCCTTCTTTTTTCCCTAACGCACCCACCCCACCCCCTCAAACTAGTCACTTTACATTCTTTGTGATGCTGTTTTCAGTTCTCCAATACACACAGAACTCCTAATGGAATTTAAGTTAAAGAAATGTCCAAGTAGTGAGGAAACCTCATTTTAACATAAAGTTTACAAGACAGTCCCGATCTTCCTTTCCATAGTTTTTAAATTATTGTAAGACATTTTTAACACAATGAAGCTGTAGATAACTGATCAAATAATCTGCACAGTGTTAAACATTAAACAAAAAATGGTAAGTTATCTAAAAGCTATCAGTAATGTACCTAGCTCTTTTCCCTATTAAATTTGTGTTGAAAAGAATCTGTTCATGTAATAGAATTGATAGTAGTCCAATTTAATGTGCTTTTGAAAGTGTTATTTCAGATATTTCAGCTTAGGTTTCATCATCATTCTGAAGTTTATCTTAAATTCTCCCCTGGCAAAGGTTTAGAGATCAAACTCAAATATAACACTAAACTAAATTTTTTCATGTATCTGTCTTTCAAGGTCTTTGTTTGCAAAAGTTTGCACTTGCACCTTCCAGATTATATCGAGTACAAGGGAATAGAGGGATCTGTCAGAAGGCTGTTGTAACAAATTAAAGGAACACTTGTATGATTGAGAGCAAAGTACATTCTGCAAAGGTAGTTATTTCAATACATTGTCTGCTGATGATTGTTCATGGCTTGTTGATGCTGAAAATGTAAGACACAAACTGAGCTACCAAAGGAACAGTATATTAATGAGATGTTTCAGATAGTTCTTACTGACTGTAGGAAAAGTGTGAGAAGAATTAAAGACAAAAAAATACTGAAAATCACTGGCTGTTTGTAGAAGGCAGTGTCCAAGATGGCTTTATTCATACGGAAAAAGAAAGAATAAACAAGTTGCTACTCATTTTGTTCTCCCTTGTTTGTTTTGTAAGTAGATGTCCAAAACCTTGCAGGCAACAGATGTTTTATAAAGCTTTCGAGAAGACACATGAGTAGACACAACTGGATTATTAGTTTAGTAATGGGAGGCTGAAAAAGCCGTGATAGCTGGCTGATGATTGTGGATGATTGTTTCAAAATAGAGTAAGTAAAGAAGGAATTTCTCTCCCTTTATTGTTCCATTGCTCTGAAAATTAGCCTCATATAAAGAGGAGAAGCATGTTCTTGTACTCTCAACAACACATAAAGAAATAAATAATGCATAGTTACAAGGTAGTAAGGAAGGTAGGAAGGCAGAAGGAAAGAAATACATGTAAGTGGACCTCTGGTACTCTGCCAGAACCAGAAGGAGATTAACGAATTGGAGAGACAAAGAATGGCACTAGGGTAGATAGGGGCCTTGGAAACATGATATATGACGAAAAACTGAGAGATGTGAATTTTTTTAGTCTGGAGATCAGAAAGATATGAGGAATCTAATTGCTGGTTTCAACTCCATAATGGTGAATTATAGAAAAGACTCTTCTCAGAGTTAAAGCCAATAATCAAGAGGCAATAGTCATAAATCCTGAAAAAGGAAAATCCATCTGGATATACTGAAAGTGTTCATGATGAGAGTGGTAGACACTGAATCAAGTTGGTAAGAGAGACTCTGAAAATGTGTCTGTGGAGGCTTTCAAAACTTACCTGTATAAAGCTCAGAGCAACCTGATCTATCTCTGAAGCTGATCTTGATTTTAGCAAGGAATCAAACCAGATAATCTCCACAGATGCCTTTCAAACAAAATTATTCTGTTATTCTACCATTTTCTGTATTCTTGAGTCTGTTGGAACTTAGTCAAACTTTCCATGCTAAGAGACTTTTTATAGTTATACTGGTAGCATGGAGTTAATTTTCTTCATAGCAGCTCATATGGTGCTGGTTTGGATTTGTGACCAAAACAGTGTTGATAACACAGGGACACAGGCAGCCTCACAGTGCAACCACACAGAGGCAGGACTTTTCTGCTCCTCACACTGCCTGGCCAGTGAGTAGGCAGGGGGTGCACAAAAGTTTGGGAGGGAACACAGCTGGGACAGCTGACCCTAACTGACCAAAGGGTTATCCCATACTGTATGACATCATGCTCAACAATAAAAGCTGGGGGTAAGAAACAAGGAAGGGGGGACATTTGGAGTTATGACAGCTGTCTTCCCAAGCTGCTGCTTCCCTGCACATGGCTAAATACCTGCCTGCCGATGGGAAGTAGTGACCAAATTCCTCATTTTGATTTGCTTGCCTGCACAGCATTTACTTGCTCTATTAAACTGTCTTTGTCTCAGCCCATGAGTTATCTCACTTATACCCTTCCAATTCTCTCCCACTTCCCACTGGGGGAGAGTGAGCAAGCAGCTGGGTGGGGTTCAGCTCCCTGCTGGCTTTAACCCACAACAATAGTGACATATTTTTACATTAGAAAAAAAGCTTCAAAACGCATACCATCCTTTAGTTTCTTGTGTAAAGGTGATCCATGCATAACACTGACTTTTTATAGAGCTGTCATTCTGAAAAAACTAGAACTATAGATGACTACCACTATTTCCCACATGATAGCTTTCATAATGGCAGAATCATCTTCCAACAACAATAAAGCACTTACTAACCACTACAGTTAATTAGAATAAAATGTAAGTGTATTAATGCATTTCTCTTCCAGAAGTACTGCCCTTTTAAGAAAGAGCTATTTTAATTATGGAATATATAGCCACCAGGAGCCCACAATATTATAAAAATTCTTTTGCCTATTTTTATTTTAATAAGCAGGTTGAGCAACTTTGATTCAAAATATTTTAATTATTCTGAAGCACTTCTGGAAGCAGAACAAATGGTAGTGTAAGTTCTTTGCAGGTTGATCTGGCACTGCTGGAAGCTATTGTAATTAGTAAATCTGCAAAGCATTGTTATTTTCCTCAGCTTCGTTATACTACAGTTTATTAGTGAGACTACTATTTATGTGCTCCCTTGGGTCATTTAACATTTGCTTCAGTTAATGAGAATCTTCATCTTAATTAACAATACTAAAAGACCCTTTTCCTCCCCTCCCCCATAAAATGAAAAAGGCCTTAGAAATATACCCCAGAATAATATAATTTTTGAGTTATTAAAAGCAAAGTCTTTCCATTGCATCATTTTGTATTATCATCAAAGAGTCTTGAAAGACATTTAGTGAAATTTCGTATATTGTGCGTATCTTAATTAAAAACATGAGCTAATATTAAAAGACACTGAATGATTCAAAGTAATGTCCATGTGAAGGTCTTGTATGAATGATAATGAATTTTTGAGATTTATAGAAATTCAGAGTGCTATTACACAATATTAAGGTCAAAGTTGCAGAAGAAACAGTTTCAGATCACCTCTGTGTAACTATCAAGAACTGTGCTCATATTATGCATATAACCCTTTAGCTCAGTTCAATTGAACCATGTCCTCTGAACAAGATTCTACTGAAGTGAAAACAAGAGTTTAGCTTGGCAGCCAGAAGAACACAGTAACCTTTTACCCAAAATCAGATCAACCAGAAATCTATTAAATGTATAGAGTCATTTTTATTTAGAAAGAGCAAAATTACTGTGGCTGTATTTGTGGTACAGAGGAGACAATACTTACAAAATGTTTCAAGTTGTCTGCTTTATCTGATGGAAAAACAAGGAAAAGTTTTTTCCAGTAAAATTTTGTAATTTTTACGTACTGAATTAGTAATATCAGCTTTTGTTCTCCAAACTATGAGTATGATGACATAAATATGTAAAAATGCCAAACTTGAGATACTGATATTTGTCAGAATATCGGTTCTAAGTTATTTTGCAAAGTCATAAATGTTGTCATTTACCTCCCTGCCCTCTTCCTTGCTTTCCTGTCTCCTCTCTTCCTGACTCCAGATTCTTGCAATCTTTGTTTAAAATACAGAAGAGTAACTCATGATAACGACATTCTTTTTCTTTTTTACATTTGTTTAAACACTACAGTGAGAGAAAGCAAAAGGTATGGTCTGCACAGTGCCTTACACTGATACTTATTTTTATGTCCACTCCAATACAGGTGTCCTTATACAGCACTTCCAAATATTTTGAGCTCAAGGAGAGACTGGTTTCTTAATTTTTGCACTAGTTTCAGATGGACTGTACTAGTTAGCATACTGGTACAAGAAGAATTCAGACTTCGTGTGGTGGCTCCCTGGGCTGTTTATCTGGAGAAAGGTCATGACAGCATGCTGAGGCAGCTGAAAAATTCTGTGACCCCAAACAAGAAGCTGCAAGAATGCAGCTTAAAATCATGTCCTGTATTTGGTTGTACAGTGAGTTTTGCCTTCTCTGCATTAATCTTTCTAATCACCAATGCAGTCATTCTAAGTCTGAAATGCAGGAAATATGGTACAGCTGGTGATTTTTAATATGGCAGTATGCTATTAATTGGTGAACATTTGACTTTGTGGGTCGTTTTCTACCATCCAGTACTTCTGTCTGTCAATCTTTTCAGTCATTTGAGTGTCTGTGCGGCAGGAGGGGACAGTTTGTTTGCATGTCTCCTTGCTGTGTTTTTCCTTGGTAGCTAGACTGGCATAGAGAGCTCATGTGTGGGATGGATCCCATGTTAGAGGAATGGGATGGGAAGGTACATCTAAAAAGAACAGATGGAAGAGAGAGATGAATTTTCTCAGACTTCTATTACTTTTACCCAGATGGGCTGTGGCACACACTTAGTTCTGCGATGTCCATGGGATCACACCTAGGGAGGTGAGCCTGCACCAGGGATTGGTAATAGAGGCATGTCTAGAGGTGACTTACAAGGGGAAAGAGGTGTAAAGTAAAGGGCAGATTCAGTGTCTCCTGTTTGGTGTGTGTCAGACAACAGATCTGCTGTGTAAGTACACTCAAATTGTGACCTTTTGTCCAGTAAAGAAATTCCAAATAAATAAATTTTGACTGAGAGCTGACATATCGCAGCATTACACCAAGCAATTTTAGTATTGCATTTGTTCAGAATTTGGTGTGGGAGAAACATTCTGTTTCTAACTTAGGATATTACTCTATGTAGCAAAGAATCTGCATAGCTCTATTGTATAACCTAAAAGGTAGGTAATGATAAATGTATTTGTACTTGCTTTTTATAGGATACATGTTTTTAAAGGAAAATATAGACATATGCAGGAGGGGGAAAACAAGAATCTACTAAAGAATTCTTTCATGTAAATTATAGCTGTAAATGTTGTTACTCTGCGAACTGAATCAAATTGTTTAATTTGGCCATAATTTTGAAGATTAAGGAGTTTGCAAGCAGTAATGTGAAGACATTAAAGTATATCACAAATCTTTCTGTGTATTTTTAATAGAACATTATTAGCTAGTCTTATCAGAGAATGATGTCAAAGGTGTCTATATTTTATTTTATACAATAATATTAACAAAGGTTTATGTTGAATTTATCTGTGTGATACACTCTGATAGAAGATAATGGAACTCTTATGGTCAGAAACTGAGCCTCTGTCCTATATTCTACAGATGCAATCTGTCCACAGACTCTTCTATATTCACAGGATATCTTTCGTTATTTCAAGTATAATCTGAAAAAAAAGATTAAGAGAAAGACATATAAAAATATAGAAATAATGAGTTGTGCAAGTGTTGAAGTTTTTTCCTAGAGTTATTTTAGTGATAAAAAATTAGTAATTCAATAAAATGCAAACTAAAATAGGTGATATATGATGATAACTATAGCACAATACATGTTATTTTGTGATAGGACCCATCAATAATAAGCTGCAATATTTTCTCATTTATTTGAATGTGATTTGAGAAGAATTAAGTTTTTCATTATAAACTGTAAGAGATGTTGTGTAAGTTGCTACATCAGTGAACATTTGTAGTGATTACTTTCAGAATGTAGATCCATAGAAGTCAATCTCTTCGCTTTGCAGACCAGAACTTTTCCAGTGCTTTTTCCCCCATCGTTGTGATGACTTTTGGGTATTCTGTGAACGTTTCCAAAATACACTGCTTAGACTGACTTTTCATTTTTATTTCATGATGTCTTAACTGCATTACATTTTATCTTCCTTGAATCATGTGTGGAAAAGCTGGAGAGAGAAAGAGAAAAGGACTGATTGGTTATCATAACCCTATTACTCATTCCTTGTTTTCTTAATGGTGCTGCCAGTATCAAAACATCAAGGGACATCAGTTTATAATACTGAAGTTTTAGGTTTTGTTTGTTTGTTTGATTGGTTTTTCTTCTCATGCCAGTGTTCATCGACTTTGGCAGAGGTTTTATTGTTGCTCTTCTTCTTCTCCCAAAATCCTGTGCCCATGCTCCAAGTTGTCTGCCTGGAAGCCAGACAGTTGTTTTAGTAGTGCTGTGCCTGACTGAAAATTTGTGTAGGCAAAGTGCCTCAGTAACGGAGCTACAGAGCCCCCAGGCTATGGATAATTTTTTTTTTTCCTGACCTTCCTGGAGTCAGGGCAGAAGACTTTAAGTCAATCTTCACCCTCTCAGGTAGACATGTTCCTATGGAAATGACAGGGCTATTGGGTTAACTGTTACTTTGTCTAGACTTGTAATGCAAGATCTGGCTTGAAATCTAATGTTGATTTTTTGAAAACAAAATATGTTAATGGGCTTCAGGATTATTATTGTGGATTCCTATCAAAAAGCAATGCAGTAGAGGATGTCATAACTGTAATACAAACCAGAGAAACTGAAGATAGCTGTGTATGCCAAAAAAACCCTCATATACATGAAAAAGCCAAATTCACAGTTCTTCATGCTGTTGACAGCTCATTTTTGAAAAATACAGGGTTTTTTAAAACCAAAATATGTAAGCTTGCTGTTCGTGCTTGTGTGACAAGAAATTGTCACACCAAAGTATGTATTTTTATGGTCTTGCACTTGGAGTTTTTTGGTACTTCAGGGATTCTGTTTCTTTCAAAATTATTGCATAAACACATGAATGGAAAGTTTTACAGGGCCGAAGCTTGTTTTAGGTTTTACAGTGTAACAGTGTTCACTGTGAGGAAGGTACAGCTCTTTCCCAGGATCATGGGTCTCTTAAAGAAACAGGTCTTTAAAGAAAAGTTGGCAAGCTAGGGAATGGAGTTAATTTGGGATGCTAAATCATGAACAAGGTAAAACTCAGCTGTTGACTGGTCCCAGGAGGGAGTGGAGATGTTGTGGAGCAAAGCTGGAACCAAAGTACAGGTAGGCTGGGCAAGTTGCAAAACCAAAAAGAGTATATACAAATGAAAAGGCTAGAAGTACATAAATTGCAAACACAAAATCTCTTAATGTTCTTCTCAGATAGAAGGCATCAAACCTCTTTACAAGGTTAAATTCTCTATGTCTAACCTTTACATGTTATGAAATGACAGATATGTTCAAAGACTGATGTCGTGCTTTAAGCCCAGAGGGCAACAGAGCTCCATGCAGCCTCTTGCTCACTCCAACCCCATCAGGGTAGGGGAGGAGAAAATACAACAAAAGTCTCAGGGATCAAGACAAGGACAGGGAGGTATTACTCACCCATTATGGTCATGGGCAAAAGACAGGTTTGTTAAGGGAAAAAAAAAAAATCAATTTGAACACCACCACCACCATCAACACTTAATTTACCAATCAAACAGAGTAGAACACTGAGAAATACAACCACATCTTAAAAACACCTTCACCCCACCCCTCCTTTCCTTCCAGGCTCAGCTGTACTCCCAGTTTCTCTACCTCCTACCCCACAGCAGCACAGAGGGGCAAGGGATAGGAGTTGGGGTCAGTTCATCACTCATTGTTTCTGCAGCTCCTTCCTCCTCAGTGGGAGGACTCTTCTTCTCTTCACACTCTTCTCCTGCTCCAGCGTGGGGTCTCTCTCATGGGAGACAGTACTCCATGAACTTCTATGACACAAGTCCTTCCCACGGGCTGCAGCTCTTCACGAACTGCTCCCAACAATGGTCCCTCCAGCAGGCTTCAGTCCTCCCAGCAACAGACTGGTCCAGCACAGGTTTCCCTTAGAGTCATCGCCTTCTTCAGGCACAGATACCGACTCCGGCATGGGATCCTCCGTGGGCTGCAGGTGGATATCTGCTCCACCGCTAACCTCCATGGGCCTCAGAGGAATGTCTGCTCCTGCGCACCTCTCTGCCTCCTCCTTTCTTCCACTGACCTCGGTGTTTGCATAGGTGTCTCCCTTACTCCTACTCCTTCTCTTAGGTTCCCCTTCTTAAATGTTATCACAGAGGCAGAGCCACTAATTGACTCAGTCTTGGCCATAGTCAGGTCTGACTTGGAGCTGGAGGAGCTTTGAGAAGCTTCTCACAGGAGAAGTCCCTCCCCTGTAGGCCCTCCCTGTTACCAAAAGTCTTTTCATTTAGCTGTGCTGAAAAGAAATACCAAGAAAGCAAGTAAGTGAAAAGAGTAGCCTTAAATATCTTGAGAAGTACAGAAGAGTTCTGCCTAGCATAACTTTCAAAGTGTATTTAAACTACATAACATTCCAAAAATGCTGTGATTAATTAATTGGGTTTTTATCAGTGATTCTTCTTTCAGACATTATCTTTAAAAATAACATTGTTATTAAGAAAAATAGTATTCCATATTTTCAGAGGTATTAAGATATTTGTTTCTCTTTCTTTACACCATTTGGATTGTGTCATTAAAGGCCATGTTTTTATACATAGAAATCATTGTTGATATACACATGCAGACTTGCACCCATTTTTGCATTCTCTAAAACTGTATATGGAGTAATTTCTGTTGGAAAAAGTTTTCTGTACTCTAGACCTGAAGACTTTGGGTTAATTTATGATCAGAGAAGAGAGGTTGCAGCAAAGAATTAGACTAAGCAGGTACCACAGACTTGTTACTCACAGCTGTCTAGCTGATGTACAGGAAGAAGAGGGCCAGCATAATCTTGCTTAAGCCTCTTTAATTTGCCCTGTGATCTATCTGACTCTTCCAGGACGATTGGAAATATACACCGTACATATGTAGAAGTGAATTCAAAAACATGAAACAGTTCCACAAGTAAGTGTGATCTACCTTACGTTATATAATCCTAATATGATATTTGCCTATATTTACAATAATCAGCATCCCAAGAAAGTATTAATGAGAGTTTCACCCACAACTTAGTATCCAACTATTACCCTGTAATCATAGCTTGTAATCCTTGTAGTTATCTACATGATATGAGGATGAAAAAAATGGACACTTAAGATCTTGCTCAGGTCTCAGGGCAAAGATGAAATTGCCTCATGCATTATTAGATGAACCTTCCTGTGTATATTCTGATTTATGGTCCTTAAACTGAGTCTAATTGCTAGTTACGATTCTCTGTTCTTGGGGTATTTCAAATGTTGTGGGTTTTTTAAATTTTTCTACATAGTGTTGATCCGTATTTTTATCTTCCACAGTTCTATTTTTTTTTAATAGATCTCTAATCTTGCATAATATTTAACACAAAGGTTTATTTATTTACATATGATACATAATTATTCTATTTAACATTACTTCTCATAGTGAATATTCTTTTTATAAGCCACCTGCTTCAAATTAGGGTATAGCAATGCTTTATTTATACTGTATGTGATTAAAGTCATTCCACATAAGGAACTTCCACTCATAGTTATTGAAAACAGACATCTAAACACTCAGAAGGCAAAATGATAGGGATTTACTCCTATTAAAATAAAAGGAGGGTTCTCATGAGTAGAAGAGAGCTTTAAAAGACTGGGAAAATTGCCTGTCTTTGAAACTTAAGATAAAACAGTCTATTGCCTTTACAAGTACACAGTCCTTTGATTTATCTCAGGTTGTTTTAGTGTTATCTATTTGTGGAAGAAGTATCATTCAAATTATACTATCTAGATTTTAAGGGCAGGTTATTTTCTCTATTTTTAGAAATATTTATGACAAGTCCATATTATTCTAAATCTAAATAATCAAACTTTTTTAGAATTCCGTTAGGCAGAAGGGACTTCAACACTGAAAACTTTTATCAGATACAAAATAAATGGGGCTTTTCTACCTTTTAGTTCTAAAACTATTGATTGGTAATGATTGTACTTGTTTGTTTTTACAGTAGCACTGATTTATCTTAACAAATTTCAAGCATATAATGAAGAATGAACAGGCTAGTGTGAAACAGTGAAATCCCCAAATAGAATAATTTTAAAAGAGGTTTTCATATATTATACAGAACTTCACTGAAACTGAGAAAGACATAGTAGGAAGTTCTGAAATGGGTTTGAAGCAAAATCCCTTCATCCATATACCAGTCTTCACTCATTCTTTAAATTACTATAATCTAAAATATTAACTTTTGAAAATAGACCATTAATGTTGTTTTTTTTTTTTTTTCCTTTGAGCCTGGACTCCAGAAGAATTGAATTCTGTAGGAGAGGCCACTGGTAAATATAGAGAATTTCATAACCATCTTTAATTTTTCCATTTTGCAAACTGAAATAGGCTGTCTAGGCAACCTTAGATCACTCAGATGAGAAACCATTTTTTAAAATGTATATTTCATTTGAATACCAAATCTTTAATAGACTAATGTGAAATAATAAAATTCTAACACTGTGGGTCCAGCTCTGGAATTGCTGAGAAAAGAACACTAATTTCATTAACTCCTAATGAAAGTAGAAGTTGTTTGATATTTCTTGGAGACACTCATCATCTTACAAGATCAACAATACATAAATAAATATAATTAAAATGTTATATTGACACTAGATAACCAGATCTTTTAAAATGTGAAATGTGTTGTGAACTTTCAGTGTTAATAAGATCTCTCATTTTAAAAGAGCAAATTATATGTCCTTATTCATGACAATCTCTAAGAAGCATTTGTCAAATGATGTGTCACTTTCCTTGGAGAGTTTTTACATCTGATCTCAGTTCTACTAAAGAGATTCTAAATTTAATAATAATGTTAAGCTAAATGAAATATGGTTTCTCTTAATTAATTTAAGCTTGCTGCAATTATACAAATTTAATAAGTCTAATTTTAAATATCATTGGATAAGGTAAGAGAATAGAATTATAGATTAAACAGTTTTATAGTTAAGAAAATTAGCGGGGACTATTTCCTATTCATATGGTGTAACTTCATTTAGACTCTGCTAAAATTCTATTCTTCTGAGAGACTAGGTATTAATAAAGATGTATTGTAGATCTACAGCTAATTAATCATTTTAGTTTCTATATTTATAATCTGAAATAAGGACTTTAAAATATATATATATATCTACAGTAAGCAGCTTACTGAACTTTATTATGGAAATATGGAAAAAAATATTTTTCCCAATTTCATTGTATTTATTCCTTTATTTTCAGTATGATTTATTGAACCAAATGTTTTATATAAAAAATTTCCCTTTGATTTTCAATATGCTGAAAGAGAAAGCAGACCAAAATAATTAAGATTCATTCCTGTAGTACAAGAATATAGACCGTAGACTGACATTCAAACATGCATTTCATGGACACAGACTACATAAATTTTTTTCTCATTTCTACAGCCATTACTATTTTCTTTCTCAGATATATTATAATCAAATTTTCTTCGTATATTTTGAATCTTATATGTCTACCACCTGTTGATAGCAATAATAACTGCACTTCTGAGAATTCTGAGAAATTAAGGAATTAGTGAGGAGGAAGATCATACCATGTTTTTTAAGATAAGGAATGCAAGTAATTTAGGTATTCTTATATGTTCTCTGTTGGCTGCTGCTTCTTACCTGACTATATAGAGTATTAGTCTCCTAACTTTGTGCCTTAGGTCCCATAAAAGCTAAATTCCAAAAGAAGGTACTTCAAAATACTGTTTGTCTTTTTTATATATTCATGCATTTCTGTGCCTTTTTCTATCATTGACATCATTGTACTATTTGAGGTTGCTATTAAAAACTGGTTTAAGTAAGATTACAAAGGAAGCAATATATAGCAAAGCTAGCAGTTGAATCTCAAAGTCCTGAAGACTCACTGAGTGTTATATCCAATTACAAATCCATCTTTCCTTCAGAATCTTTTTTTATATAAGTTTATTTAATATCTGATGCAACCCATTTACACTGTTTTTCTCACTGATGTAGATGGGCCAATGAAAGGTGAAAGCTTGGGCCTTCAGAAGAGTTTTCTTTATTGATATTATAGCCTATGGAAAAAACCAGCTCATCTGAAGTCTAGATGTCACCATTTTTTAGCAGAAGTAAACGTTACTATCAGTCAGGTTGTCTGCTTAAAATATATAATATATAATATATAATATATAATGCAGCATATAACCTGCTGTACTTGTATATCCTCATTTTGTACAGACCTGACATTCTGTACCCAAGTTAAAAAAAAACTAAAATAAATATTTCAATAAATGTGCAGTTCTGATAGTCTAGAATTTAAATGTACAGGAATTACGTTATACAATATACGGAAGAAAAAATGGTCTCGGTTAATCATAACTCTCCCAATGAAATTTAACAGAAGAGACAAACGAAGAGTTGAATTGCTTCAATGTCTACTTTCTCAAATGAAAGCGCTGTTTCCATTCTATTTATCATAAAGAAGAGAAAAAACTGAGTTTCTAGATTTGGTTGGAAGTGGAACATGCATAAAGAAGAAGAAGGAAAAAAGCCGAATTACCTTAGAATTAGAAATTACAGATTGTCTAAATAGTGAGTGCATTTTCTAATCTAGTAATAAGCTTCTATATGGCAACATTTATTGCCTTATGCAACACCATATGTTGCATGTAAAGGGATTTACTTTCTATCATCTCTCACATTGAAAGTGAAGAAAAGCTCTGTCGAATCAACAGATCTCAGAGCTGTGACAAACCTCCCTGTCTATGTGGGAATGTGTTGGCTGCCCAAATGAATAATTTGAGTAGAATTTTAAAAGCACTTTATAAAGTTTTAAGATAATAAATTTAGAAGAATACACAGTGAGGAGAGTTTTTCAGTTTCCAAGCAGGTCTGTATTTGACATCTTTGTCTGTAAGATGTATTAATCATCCATCATAGGGTATTGTCACACTGGTGATATATTAGTGTAATACATTATCAGAACAACATCATTCCTATGATGTATTGCTAGCTAACAGAGAGCTAACTGGTGAGAGTTGGTTATAAAGAATTAGCACATTTTGTGGTATTAAAAGAAATAACTAAACTCTTTCAGGAGTTGAACACTAAAGGCAACCTGTGAAAAGGTGATGGTTATTTTAAAATTTGATATGTGGTAATGCAGTTCCTGAATTTTAGAATTATGAATTCTAGCAGTAAACTCAAGTTGATGGTTGTGGTCAGGCAAAAGAGGTAGTTTCCTGAAGATACTGCTTTGTAAGTTGTCAGTGGTAGAGTTCATAGTCTGCATCACTAAAACTTAATGTTTTGTAAACCTACAGTATATAACACTGAAGTGGCTAACTCATTTTCCATTCATGATAGTCAAATTCTATCATGGCAACAACATGAAAGGTCACTGTGGTATATTAAAAACAAGAACAAAGTTGTGGGTTTTTTTTAAAGACAGATGTGATTTTTCATAATCTAGATGTAAATAAAGTTTAGTCCTTGCACTAGATATTGGGCAGGTCTTTCTCAATTAAGAGAAATTTCATTCCTTTTGGTGTACAGACTACAGAAATCCATTTCAAGCAGCCACTACATTTCTCTGCCATAGAATTTTTAAGATGTTCCTTTTGTTATTAAAACTTTCTAAAGTAAGAAAAAAATTTAAAATAATTTTTAAAAAAAGACTGAATAGGTGAAATAGAGGCAAACCACCAAAGTGGACTAAGGAAAAATGGAAAAATGGAAAAATGGAAAATATAACCCAGAAAATAATACCTAGGCATAAAATGCATTACTGTGACCAAATATACACACCAAAGCTGATAAGACTGTTCTTAAGGCAATTCTTTACTTACCTGTCAGTGAAAGTTTTGGGAGTTTTTCCTTTCTGTTTTAAAAAGCAGCAAAGACTAGTAAAATCAATGAAATAAATGCAGTAAAGTCCTTCCCAACAAGGTTTGTAAGCTATATATTCTATTGTAGAGTGATATGAAGGTTTCCCTTTCAAGAGGAAGACAGGGAGAGAAACAAAAGGAGAGAGAAAAAGAAGGTGTCAGAACTACTGAGGTATCTCTGAGTATTCCCATATTAAAGCACCATTTTACAGTGCTCTGTCTGTATGAGAATGGCTAACAGAGGAGGACAGTAAAGTAGAATATCTAAATTGTTTAAGTTTCTGGAAAGAGATGGGGGAAAGAAAAGAAGCTGGGAAAGTAAATCTGAGGATTGGGTTTTTGGGTTTTTTTTCTATCCTTTTTTTCATAAAAATCTGTCTACCAAAACCCACTATGGACAGCAAGGCTGTAAAACACCAATGATTAATTCCTTCATAAAAAAACCCCAAATCAGTTTATGTTCCTAATCTCATAATTCTATTACCTTGTTCTCTTTTGACATTTTGTGTCTTTCTTATAAATGTATAGAATTTATACCTGTAGGATCTGTTAGTTCCCCTGTATAATATAAGCTGTTTATCCAAAGGATTCTCTAATCTAGCCCTTAATTTATGATACTCTGGTTTTGTTTGTCTTTCTGCTGTCCTTTAGGTGCTATATTCTTCCAGCCCAGGATGTTTATGCAATACTTTCAATACAGCAGCATGGTCTTTCAATGCTGTTTGAAGGAACTCTTGCAGCAAAAAGCATGGTTTTAGTTTGGGTAAGCTGAACAATATATGGCCTGAAATAATTTATTATTACTTTGAGTGCCAAGATCAAACAAAAAGACTAAACCACAAGGCATACAGACGTACAGAATGTGGCGTTTTACTGGGAATTTGTACTGTATATAGAAAAGCATATTTTTCAGCATAAACTTCACCATACATGCATATTGCAAAGTATGCAAAACAGTAAAATCAATGCAAATATATGCAGTTGAAGAGATAGTGCATTTTAGAGCTAGCAGAGCACTCTGTCAATGTCAGTTTTGTGACAATCTTTGATAGTGCATAGGGATTTCTTTAGTCACTTAGAGGTCAAGATAAACTGCTACTCTCTTTCAGAAAGTACCTTCTGATTGATTGTACTTCACAAAAACTGAGCAGTAAAAAGGCTGTGTCTTATATGCCATTCCTTAGGGGATCAGAGTTGCCATAAGAACTTGATAAACCAAGTGCAGTATTATTAAAATTAACCTAGATATTATTGCAAAAACAAAACAGCCTCATATCTCAGTATCTGTCTTAATTTCTTATTGGTTGGCTAATAACCCTGTCAGTCATTTCTTGATGAAAATTATGAAATAGTTTCATAATAAGTACCAGAAATATCCAAAGAAAATTAATTCTAATTTAATATCATACTCTATCAGCTCCTTTAGGAGATAAATTGTGTGTATAAATACAATAAAAATAATTTCACTGTTCAAGGAAACAACATATTTCTCTTAAGTTCTTAACAGTTGACCCCAGTGTAAATAACCAAAAAGTCTGTGCTTGCTGAAATGGAGTACAAACATTACAAGAACATATGTATAACAAGAGATACTTTGGATCATATTTGCCGTGAGTTCTCAACAGAAGCCAGAAACAAGTAGGCCATGTCCTTTATCAAGGAAGTTCTTCCAGTACATTCAAAAAGTTCTTAAAAATCATGTTATTATGGCAATTCAGGTATGTGATTCAGCTTTTCTGTAGTATATATGTATGAGTTTTCAGATATAGGTATACACAACAACCTGAACTGTGACTACACTGAAAAGCTAGTATAAAGCTAGCCCAAATATGTCTACCTGAGCTGCAGTTGTAGCTTTGACTTGTTAGGAGTGCATGACTACAAAATAATGAGTGTTATTTCAAAAATTTCATGGGAATTTAGATATCTAAAAATGCAGATAGAATGCTGGTAATTTTTCAAAACAGAAATGAACAATTCATATTAAATTCAGAAGATTCTAGGTACTACATGGGTTTTTCGAAAATATTTGCATTCCTACATATCTAAAAAGCTTTGAAAAATCTCACCCTAAACCCACCTAAAAATTGATAGAATAACCTTGCAAATGCATTTAGTTTTACCCATCACCACTATGATCTCTTCTTATATAAGAAGATTTTATAAATCTTTGACAGGATTGTTCTGCTTGTTTATGAACATCTAAAAAATCAGTGCATTAAAAAATAACTAATTTATTTAGTGAATTGTAACTTAAAGGCACTCGTAGATAAAGAAAGGACACCAGTATTACTGAAGGGAAACAAATAAAAGTCATCCAGATAAGCTAAAGTGAGGAAATAGGAAGTTTGTTGTAGTGATTAGAAAGAGCACTACTGAAGTCAATACTTTCAGAATGAAATAATCACAAATGCTTGAGTAGAGAATGCATCAGTACTGAACTCTTTGAATTATATTTCTACTTTCTAAAAGCAACTGTGTCCTGGATGTTCTTTTTCTGGCTATTAATAATTTTTCTTTTTTTTTTTTTTTTTTAGATCATTACTTTTTTTGCCAAGGACAAGGCATACAAGGAGGTAGTATGAATAAAAGATATGACATGTTTTTTCCATTTCTGACTGAATTTAAATTAATTTCTAGGCCTGGAAGTTGAATAGCTCTTCTGTGACTCATAGACCATACTTAAAAGGGAAACAGTAAGGAACAATAAATACGGAATTTCTTCCTGCCACCATCTAGTTACTTTTGGAAAAGTCTATCTTAATAACAATGGAGAAGCTACTTCCACAGAATAAGAAACTGAAGTATTGTTCCAAAGACCTGTATTTGAAACGCTAGGTTTGCAATTCCTTTCCTTTGCAAAAGCATAAGCAAGGAGTAAGATGTTTTGAACACAACACTGGAAAGTCAGAAGCTCACATTATTTGTCCATAGTGAATTGTCATGAAGTATGTTATCTGAAGAAAATAAGTTCTGGAAGAATAACCCATGGCTGAAGTATTCAGTTGACTGACTTTTTAAAATTCATTGAAAATAGCTATTAACAATTGTGCCACTGTGATAGTTCAGACATGTGGGACAAAGTTTTCCATCCCAGAATGGCCAAAATGAAGGATGTAGGTGAACATTTCTTTTATGATTAAACACTAATAAGGAGCCAAAAATCTTACCTTTGTAATGACACTGACTTCAGTAGAGTTAGACCAAACATAAACTTGAAATACAGTATGATATTACAGAGAATTTTATCCCTTACTACAAGACAAAAAATGTCTAAGGACTGGCATCCTTTTCAAGAAACTTATGGAGAATGGTAAAAGCGGAGAGATATATCCAACTGTGTGGCAAAAATGTAGGTACTCAAGCCAGGAGAACATATTCCAACTTGAAACTCTAAGCTAACTACGTTTAAATATGATATACAGGAATCTAAGTAAAGTTTCACTTGATTACTTCCATTCACAATTATCTCCATCCTCAAACCCTTATCCCCATCCACTGTTCCTCTGAAAGACAAGGTGTTTTGGCTAGTTGCATGTGAATTGCTGAGATTGATACCACATACTGTAAGGCCCCAAAGAAAACATTATTGCTTATGGCAAATTACGAGCCTTTGAGGAGCAACGTAAAACAGTTATATAACTACCAGATAGAGGCTGAAACTTCAGAAACTCTATTAATTATTGGCAAGTAAAAGAATATTGTGTTTGGTACAATTATCTGCAAGTAACGGATGTTTTGGTATCTTAAACACATCTCCAAAAAGCCCTAAGGATTGATGTGTTGGAAAGATTTTGATTTTTCAGTCTGTCACTTATTATAGATTATTTTACAGCATCAGGTGCTGAACAATAACATAAGAAAGTCTGGGAAAGCTGTGTGGGACTATGGGGAATACAGAGCTGAGAAGATATACTAACATGTGAAAGGTGCCAAAGGAGCCATTTTATTAAAGGAAGAAGTTGACTGAATTATTCTTCTCCTTAAGATATTTTAGGAAGCATACTAGTCCTGGAGTTGATTACTTTTATTTCCATTGCTAACATGAATATTTTGTAATATGAACTTGTCTTTTCATTGTGTAAAGAATCTCACTAATACAATTACAGATTGTACATCAAAAGTAACAAAACTTCTGCAAGTACTTTTCGGCCATATTATACCATTATTCTAAGAAAAGTAAGACTGGTTTGGTTTTTGGTTTTTTTTTTTTGTTTTTTTTTTTTTTCTCTTTCTCTTTTAAAATAGAGGGTAGCTTTACTGCAAAAGAAATGATATCAACATTGCAAAATAAAGGAGGCAAACTTCCCAGCAGACCTGTTTGAAGTCAGTGTGAGTTTTACGCATTGCCTTTGGTAGGATCAGGAAGGCTACTTAAGAGAGCTGCAGAGGGATGTTCTATGGAGTATTTTAACCAGGAGAAGATTTATACATAAATTCTTTACCCACTGAGATGAAATTTAGCCCATAATTTGGCTGCATCTCTTGCTGGCATTCAGGTAACATGAGACTTTTTTTTTAACCATGCTCTAAAATATATTCCAGACTAGCATGGACTTTGCCAAGTTTCCTTTTTTTTTTTTTTTTTTTAAATTCAGACATATCTCTTTGATCGTGTATTTTATACAACTCTGTTTCTGTGAAGAGAAAATTCACTTGATGGAAGGATTAAGATTCTTTCATCATTACTATAGCATTTTATGTCATAACAGAAGATCCAACTACCTCAACATGGAAAAATCTGCAATCAGTGTTAGTGGTAGTTAGTAGAAGGTTGATGGCTGGGATATTTTAATGTGCACACTGCTTAAAACTTCCATTTGCACAAGTGCAGAAGTGAATAAACCTGTCCCTTACAGGACAAATTACTGAAATTCCTTTCATATTTCTCACCCCCCCCCCCCCCCATAAAACTTATGTTTTATTTAATCAAAGCGAAAATTACAGGATATCAGACCTATTTTATTTGACACGCAACATTTTCATTTAACATGCAAAACATTCCATATGGTTATATCATTTGGCCAGGCTGAACAGAAGAACTAGTGCCTCATTACAGGTCAGCTGATATAGTGGGAAACTCTGTAAGCAGTATGGAATCATGCATTTTTGCATTATCAGCAAATACAGCTTCTCTGACTGGATTGATCTGCAATCAGCTGTCTCTTACTTAGCATACCCTTAACATCACCATTTCTTAATCAGAGTTTAAACTGATCTCCCAAGCTTTTCAAACATGTTATTTAAGATAGTAAATGGAAATTATAACACATCAGTGCACAAACCCAAGAAAATCTAAAGGAACCAAAAATCACATTTCTCCTCAAGAGTGATATAGCTGCCCATATCTTTAATCATCAGTGACAGTTCTGCTACATCCAGCATTAACCTCCCTTTATATTTCTTTACTGATTATCACTCTGGGGAAGTTCTAATTAGACAGCTGTGTGAAATATGGTCAGGTTCCTTTCTGACAATATAGGAACAATATTAGCTAAAATCTAGAAAATACTACTCCGAACTTTGTTTCTTCAGTAGCACAGGTATGCCCTAATTAAATTTTTCATTGCGTAACTGTGATTATCAATTGACAGTAGTTTAATGATGCAATGATTCTGATGCATAAAATGGACAACAAATACAAGAATATGAACCTGCAATTATGTCTCCATTCTGCGCAGTAGAAATGTCTGAAATGCATTAATCCTTTTTACTCACTGAAACAGGAATCAGAGATGGGGAGAGCTTATCCTTTATCTCAGTGATATGGAGAAAGTGACTCTGGACAAAATATAGAAAAAAACCCTATTACATAGATATTCACTGGTAATTTTAAACAACCTAGACTCAACCACGTCCCTTTATGGCTTCATTTTCCACCCAGTTTTGAAGGTGAAGTTCTGCCCCATACAGAAACCCAAACCAAGTTTTATATCTTATTTAAGATTTTCTTAATCTCATAATAAAGACTTAATTAGAGCCTGTGATGACCTTCTTCATGGAGAATGACTTCATCTTTCATGGACAGTATTAACACCATGAATACTTATTTTGAAGCTGCATTGCTCATACATCAACTAAAAATCTAAAGCTGAACTGCTTAGCTGACTTACAATGACTGTTCATTCTGTATTTCATACTTCAGCTAAATTTGAATTGAAACTCTTTTTATTGCAGAAGTTATTAAACCCAAAAAGCCCACATGACACTTGTCACTAACCTGCAACAGCTCACATCTTGAGTGTTCTTACTGAACAGTTTGCAAATGTTCAAAGGGAGAATATGACAATCTGAAATAACAATTACTTCTCAGACTCCTTCAATCTTTGAATTGTGTTTAATGTTTAATAAATACTTTTTTCCCGTATCCAACCAAGCTAAGCAGTAAAAATACTTTAAAGATGTTGCAGAAAATATGGCAAATAACACTATGTGTAAGGATTTTGAGTAACAAATAGAAAGAAAGCAGTATGTCAGAGTTTTCATAGTACCTGCAATATGGCCACAAGGATTTTGCAAGAAATAGTATATGAAGAAATTTTTTAATTCCCTGTGACAGTTGCCTAATTATTTGCTTCTTGAGTAAAGCACAGAAGACTAAAACATAGATTTGTCTAATAGGTTTCTGTAAGGAGAGGATTAATCTCATTAATTGCAGCCAGCTAAAGAGTAGGTCTCTGCTCCAAGGTACCAGCTGGGTTGCTTCTACAGAAATGAGAGAGCAAGCTATTGTGTATGTCCTGAGAGCAATTCATTCTCTTTGAAAGGGCAGACCAAAAACGGTAATGTGAACTATCTTCTAGGATGTCTGTACTCACTATTCTGACTGTAGAGGTATTTTAGATAATAGCATGGATTAGAAACCAAATTTTCAAGAAACTAAAAGTTAGATGAGATCTATTCAGTCATAACTGCCCTGCTAGTTACTCCTGGAACTATTTTAAAGAGTACTTTTGATTAAGTATTTAATGATGAATCTGAATTGTATAATAAATAAAGTAGGTCTATTGGACAAAAGTATTTTCCTCAAGTGTTGCTTTGGCCTTTGACCTACCAAACAATGTGTTTTCCATGCAATAAAACACAAAAAAAATGAGAGTTAATTATCATACTGTGCTAGTACACTGCAGTAAGTCAAAAAGAACACAATAAAAAAGGAACTTGAAAACCACAAGTCTTTACTGTATCCAGTTTTCAACATTTTCATGTCTGTGGCATTTATTATTATAAAAAATTTTTTCACCTCTTCTTTTTTTCAGCAACAAGAAAATAGATCATACTAGTTCTAAAGGAGTCATTATGGTCTGTTGTGTAGATACTCAATTACAGACTTTTAAATATACAAATTATGTAAATGCCTATTTAGGGAGTATTTACAAAATACATTATTGACCCAGTAAGCCATAACAGCTCCAATCTGTCAGAGAAATACATATTTAGGCCCTACTTAAAATGCAAATTATTGGCCCAATAGACCATAACAGCTTCTTCAGAACTGCTACATTCTATCATGGAAATCCATGGTTGGGGACTTGCTGGCTAATGACTTTTGTGTGAAAGCTGCCTTGGAAACTGTCCTTAAGTACACAAATTTCTCACATGATAGAACATAATGGCTCTTTTTCAACAGTTACTGACTACAGAATAGTATTGGGTTCTATTAGGTAACTAGTTAGTTGTGAGAACTCAAATAAAAATGCACAGATGCTGTACAAAGATATCCATTGGCTCAGATTCCCCTCTAATTTTCTTTGAAACAATAGATGCTAATGTACAGCAGCTATTTTTCAGAAATGACTTCTATTTCTCATGTGGATTTACAACACCGATCCTAGAATGAAACAACTTTGTTGATAAGGAATGTTCTGTGGAAAAATAATACATAGACCAATAGTCCAAAAGAGTTATTATAAATCCTCATTAAGAAAAACACTTTGCATATCGTTCAAGAGGAAGTAAGCATGTGCATTACTGAAAGAATTGAAATGAGATATATTTAAATGTTGGCCATTTAATATTAGTAAAACTGGGAAAGACTGTAGGAGACTACTTCTGTTATGTATCAGCCGATTTACCAAATAGTCTCACTGAAGTCAACAAGTTGCAGAGAAAGCATCAGTCTGCTTGGGGAAAAGTCTCAGAACCTGACGGGAGATTTTCAGGACATTTTATTCCTAGAAAGGCATGCCAGTTTATACACCGTGACACCACGGTTCAGTTTTGAGAGTGTACATTTAAAGGAACATCTCCAATCTGAACAGGGATCTATTATTGACTGAGCATTCTGATCTACTCAAGGAGTTGAAATACCTTAGCAACTCTCAGCTTATGGACTTGGAAAATCTCATTAAGAGATGTTGAATAGGGATTTATACTTGTAGAGAACAATTCTAGTTTCTTACATTCTTACATGTATAAAGTGTATTCCTTGCAACACTGGAAACAGAATTCTTCTGAGAGTGCATCCATTGTATTTATTGATCCTTTTATATTGTTAGGGGTTTTTTAATGTGTTTTAAACTTAACAGTGGGCAAGTGTCAATGCGGTTGCAGAAAAAGGGCAAAGGAATGAATGAGGAATATACTTTTGGCATGACTTCTTAAAAACTTAATTCTGAAGGATTTTTTAGTACAATTTAAGACCACTAATGTCACAAACCAAAAACCTGTCAAATCTGAGAGAACTTACTTGATAGTCATAATAAAATTTTAGGGTTTTTAATATTATTATTTTTTCTTATTACCTTAATTATAGTACCTTTACTCTAAAGGAGGTAAGAAATTTTTTACTGTGTAATCACTATATACCAACATGCTAAAAAACTTTATTAACATTTTATTATGTGTATTTATAGTACATGTCATTGCATATGTCCGGGTTATAGAGCATCAATAACCAATTAATATTTTTTCTTCTGGAAATACATATGGCATGCAACCGGTGATTTGCAGATCTTAATTTATTATAGATTGTTGCTCACAAATTAATAAAGAAGTGAGGAGTTGATAGGAAAAATCCCAAACAACCTAAAACCCAATAGCAATACTCATGATTTGGTAAAAGAAGATATTTTTAAATTCTCCCTATTTCAGACTGTGATACTACAAGTCAAATAATGCAAATGTAATATAATATATTTTTGTGTTTCAACCTTTGAAGGAATTAATTAGGTTTTTATTTACATTAAGTTGCTTTTACACAGTTTTAAGTGAAAGTAGATCTTAAAATGGGTATAGATGAAACAACTGAGGACATTTGTGGAGATCTACACAGAAACATTTGTTTCAACATCCTCTTTTCCCAGAATGGTGGGTTCCAGCTCCAACAGTCCAACTTTACACACAGCCTACTGAAATGTTGGAAGTGCTAGTTACCAATTGTCAGGGACCACCCCTGAAGGGTTCCTGGGACAAGGGCAAAAAAAGGTTGGTTGTTTCAACTGTTTCTGCTTTGGGTGAAATGTCCTTGAGAGGGCTGGAAAACTCCCCCCCTCACCCCTTCTGAGTGAGTCAGGGGGAAGAGGATGGGAGTGTGGAGCACATGAAATGCCTTCATCCGGAGCCCAATCTTGAAGTACTTTAGACGTGAAATGGGAGCCATTATCTGACTGTATTGAGGTTGGTTTAGGAAAAGTACTAAACCAGAGTTGAAGGTCTTTAACTATATTTTCACCTGTGGCTCATATGAATGCTTCAGCTTCGGTCAGTTCTGATACTACGTCCACTCTTACTGACACATATTGTCTTCCTTCAGATTTTCATAGGGGTCCAATATAATCTATCTGCTTCTAAAAGTGTATTCCTAAACTCTTGTATTCACTTATTTCTTCAAGATCTTCTCCATGATACTCTTTGTGGAGTTTTTTTCAGAACTCTGGACAGACAGGAATGTATCCCATATCTGCAATCCTTCTTAGAACTGCAGTTGATTAGGTACTCAAAGGCCAAGTGGTTAAAGTGGTGACATTACTTCCAAGTGTGTCGTACAGGGCAACAGGGCTAAAGACAACTAATGTTTAACTTCATATATGCAATTGAAAATGCCACCATGACAGAGCACTATGCTGGGGAGCAAAGCATTCCTGCAAACTTCCGGGTGAGTAGAGGTAGACCACAAACCACTGCCCTCTAGTATCCTATAGCTCTACAGTTTCTCACCTAAGTTACAGTCCGAACTGTGAATTCATGTCTCTTCGGATGGTATCAAAAGCAAGTAACTTGAAGCAGAGAATCAGTGGAGGTGTCACTATGCCTTGCCATTAAACAGGCTGCTCATTGTAGGGCAGAGAAAGACAGGTACACAGAAAGATGTGTGAAAAGAAAATATAATATTGCCCTGTGGGATTTAAAGTTGTTATTTTAAACAACCAATGTTTAATCCTCAAGGAATGTTCTTGTCAAGATAAAATTAAAATTACCAAAAAAGTGAAATAACCATGAGCTCTTTTGCTCTCTCAAGCCCTTCATGAAGTAGGTTGTTCTCAGTATCTCATGCTCTGAGTATGTATTTTTTAATCTAACAGTGAATGCAGAGAGGCACTGGAGACACAGTTAGCTTTCAGAGTGAAAAGATGTAAACAGGGTCTTTATTCAAGTAGACAGTGAGAAAATGACAGTTGTTATAAACTGAAAAAGGAGGTGTTCAAACTTCATGTAAGGAGAAGCCTTTCACTCTGAAGACAATCAGACAATGAAGCAGGCTGCCCAGAGATGCTGTGCAGTCTCCATGCTTGGAGATGGAGACCTAACTAGATAAAGTCCCTAAGCAATCTTGTCTGACCCCACAACTGACCCTACTTTGATCAGGAAGTGAGACAAGAGATGCACTGAGGTCCCTCCCAAACTGAACTACACAGCGAATCTGTGCGTGCAAATAATTCAATTAAATTTCAGGGTATAATTCAAATATAATAATAATTCAAAGTCATTTCAGACTCCAACTGGAGACCTGAAAAAACACCTAAATACATATATCTATTATTTTAGTTCCAAATATGTGTACTTTGACAACTAATGAAGAGGATTTTTCATAAAGTTTGAAAACTTCCTTATTGCTAGGGAAACGAGAAAACTTTTCCTATAGTTATTTTTCAGTCTAAACTGAAATCAGTAACTGAATACAGAAATTAAAATGGTTGTTCAGTGTAGGTATCCCCTTCAGGTCTCTATGTCCCACAAGTAGATCATTATGTAGTGAGTGTCTGTATTCTAGAACCATTACATATATGCATACCATGATAGCAGTGTTAAACTAGTGTGTGTTTTAGAACAGGACATAGAAACAGGGCTCTACCCACTGCAGTATACTATGCTAGCTGTGGAGATGACAATCGGATTCACAAACATACTAAATACTTACAAATTCTGCATTCTTTCAGTGACCCAAACTTACACCAAACTATGCTTTTTTATTCTTATTTTATGCATTTCTTTTCATGCTCCTTTTAATTTTTCTCTGATTTTTTTTCTGGTGCGACTTATCAAATGGTGTTACTTCTCAGTGCTAATTCCCTTCATGCCATTACTCTTTCATCACTCCAGGTTGTTTCTGTTCACTTTCTGTTTCCTTTTTCATGCCAGCATGATTGCCTTGTCACCAGCTTAAGGGGAAAAATAACTTTTAAGCTATTTCATCCACCCGGTTGCTCAGTGGAGGTAAAATTAACCTACGTGTTAAACAGCTTATGTAAGATCCTCTTTCCACCAAAGCTGTAGGGTGTGGTTATGTGAAATCCCACATCTCCTCTAGGGAAGACAAGGAACTTTGATCAGGACTTTTATATCAGCCCCTTAAGTTTTAGCCTGCAAGCAGTCTAAGAGAAAGCAAACAGGTTAGAAAGCCTTACACAGGTAGTCCAAAGGTTTCTTATGTTTCTTCTGTTGAAAAAACACTGTCTCTAACATGTTAAGATGTTGAGAAAAGCTTGTTTTCAACTGATACTTCTGTTCTACTTGACAAGAACCAGAGACAGCTGACAGCTACTATATGCAGTTTTCTGTACACCCCTGCACTGCGATATTTAAAGAAATTTTACCAGACCTGATAGCCAGCTAATACATTCTTGAAAGACTATAGCAAGTGCTCCCTCCCTGAGAGGCAAGGTTAAATTTTGTCTCAAACTCTTGAAAACCTAATTTAGATTTAGGGAGCAAATTGTACAAAAATTTATGTTATATGTAGATTTCTTAATCGTCACACAGCACCCAATGTAGAATTAAAAAAAAAAAAAAAAAAGTATTCCTTATTTTATTCCAAACAAATGTGCAAACTTAGAAAAAAAAAAAAAAAAACTACCTTAAAAAAATTAACTCCAGGCATGAATTATTAAATCCAGGCATGAATCCGAAGTATAGTACTTACTTATTCTTGAATAGCTTCTCAGCTGACAGCACCTTCTTGATAATAATTAAATAGAAAGGTCAAGACAGAGATTGATCTAGGAAAAAAAATTCAAACTGTTACATACCTACTCAGAAATATCTCCATATATAGATATCTGAATTTTAGTGTAACCACAAAGTTTTATAAATATATTTTATGACAAAGGCAATGCTACTATTTTTAAAGAAAAAACCAGAATCAACAAACTGACCAAAAAATCCTGAAAAATGTACCTGATCAGCAGAAAAAATAAAAGACATCATTAGTGATGCTTGCTATCACATTGCCATATACTTAACAAAATGGCACTTAATTACAATTTCTTTTTTCTCACATAAACAAAAGGAAATTCAAGCACAGATGTAGCTACAGTTTTTCTTTTAAGAATCTGCTTTTGATACTTATTTTATATTCAATGAGTATAATATTTACATTTGAAAATTATGGCCTCATATTCACAGAGGATCACAGAGACGAAGGGATTTTTTTTTTTTCAAGTGAAATACACAAGTGTGGGCAAAAATGTGAGTACTTTTAATAAAAAATATCATATATATTATATTTTCAGATAGCCTTTTTTCCTTTAGATGTAACTTTTCCTAAGAAATGTTATTACCATGCCATCTTTATTATTATCTTCCAAGCACAGGAGCTGCTGAGATTGGATGTGTCTCAAGATAAAGCAGTTTAGAGCCTTATATATTGTTTCTGTTAATATTAGTAGAGTCTTCTTGTTTTCAAAGTAAGTTTATCAGACTCTGTGGCTGAAAAAAAATGGCATATCCTAGTATTAAGAAGCTGCAAATACCCATCCTGCCCCCAGGTCCTGAACTTACACAAATGTGTCTGCCAAAACCTTAATTTGCCAGAATTTCCCTATGCAAGAAATTCTCCGCTGTGCAATTGCAACCAGATTGCAGCCTGAGAGGCATCAACAAGGCAGGAAGTCACTAGGGAATTTATATCTCTCCTTAAATATGATTATGTTTGAACAAGAAGAATCCAGCCTTGAAGTGTGCAGTGCTACAAAGCACTCAGAGCTTTTAAGGATCAGCCTTTAACTTAAAAGCCAAGTTTGGGGAAATATTAGCTCACAAGATATGGTGGACAAATGATATTGCCTAATCTATTTTAATATAGCTACTTCTTTTGATCAGAGTTGCTAATCATATTTTATAAATTTTAGTGCTAACTAGAAAGCTGTGAAGCCAGAAAAATCATTTTAGAACTAGTGAAAGAAGTTTAGAAAAGAACAGGATTTATCTATTTAAATGCAACTCATCTACTTTTTTTTTAAAGCCTCAGGGAACACAAAAGAAAGTCCTTTTGGATATCAAAAGCAAAAATTTATACGCAGTGTTTAAAAGACTCAGTTGAATGAGTTATCTCAAGGCTAAAGTTATAAGATTAAAGTATCATAGTCAACTTGAATTTTTTAATGGACTAGTTTCTTTATAATCCTGTTTCTGATAAACCACCTTTTAAGTAGTCTGCCCTACTGGTATTTTAAATCCTTAAATATATTATAAAAGATCTCTTTACTTTAACAGCTCATATTTGCAGGACCTTTTCAGTGAGCATAAAATGGATAGACTAGAGGCTCCTTTTATGGTTATTAGAAAGATCTCAAAAAATTTGTCATACTTAGCAAGTGATACAATAAAAATTATTATATTCTAATGTTTTCAAATGTGTAGAGAAAAAACTAAATCACTTTCTTTTTTTAAAAAAATCCCCCTATTATAAAATGTTTAACTGCTATGTGTAAAAAGACTTTTAAAAAAATGTAAAAATTTCAGCCCAAAACTCATTCTTATTTACAAGTAAAGGATTTTATTTTCTTTGTTTTAAGACCTATTCCCGTCAAGAGTGTTGAAATGATAAAATTTGAGATGCATTTTCTTTCTTCTTTTTAAGGAACTCTCCTTCCTAGATGAATTACACTTGCAGTATTTTGATCTGAAAAAAAAGATCAGAAAATTATATCAGCTGTCATAGAACACAAAAGCCTACCTGATTGACACTGACTTTTATTTTTGGTGGTATGCTTCTTTTCAAAGATGTCCAATTTACTGTGACTTTTGGAAAACTTAATAAAAATAAATCCAGGAATGTTGTTATCTTGCCCAGAATATCTTGTGCAAGATTGATTTATTTAAGTTTCTGGAGATTTTTAGATAGCAGTAATTTTACCAAGCTTCCTGCTCATCTTGTTGGAAATGGAATCATGAAGCTCCTGACTAGTGCCCTTGAGTCTGCAACCCAGGTAGATATAGGACAATTTTAGTGAGACAGCACCTTACCAAGGACCTGACATAGTCAGATAAAATAAATAGTTTTCCTTTTCTGAGGAATATGAAGGAGTGAGACGCTGACAGCTCTTGAAGGACATTATTCTTGGAGCCCAAGTTTTATTGATTCCCTTCTGTAAGAAATAAGGCAAGGAAGGCAAGAGGCGAGTGTGTCTCAGTAAGGACTTCCCAGTCAAACAGACGTGTAAGAAATACACAGGCAGCGGAACCAGGGACACATATCCTATGAAGAATATAGGTACGCTGCCCAGATGTGTAGGGATGGGATCAGGAAAGATAAGGCAAAGTTGGAGATGAATCTGGGTAGAGATGCAAAGAATAAAAAGGGCTTTTACAGATACATTGGCCAGAAAAGGGAGACTAAAGAAAATGCATGAACAAAATAAGATGGGAGAGCTGGTAACAAACAACACAGACAAGGCAGAGGTACTCAACAATATTTTTGCCTCAGTTTTCAAAGGTAAATTTTATTCCCACATCTTTCAAGCCCCTGAATCTCAGGGCACAGAGTAGGGGAATTAATTCCCTCCCAGCATAGGAGAAGATCAGGTTTGAGACCACATGAAGAACCTGAACATATATAAATCCATAGGAACTGAAGATATACATCCCAGGATCCTCGGGAAATTAGCTGATGTAATTGCCAAGTCACTCTCCATCTTATTTGAAAAGTTGTGGAAGCTGGGTGACATCCCTAGTGACTGAGAAAAAAGGAAATATCACAGAATCACAGAATTGTCTAGGTTGGAAAAGACCTTGAAGAGCATCCAGTCCAAACATCAACCCAACATTAACAGTTCTCACCTACACCATATTCCTCAGCGCTGTCAACCAGACTCTCAAACACCTCCAGGGATGGGGACTCCACCACCTCCCTGGGCAGCCCATTCCAACACCTAACAACCCCTTCTGGAAAGAAATACTTCCCAATATCTAGTCTAAACCTTCCCTGGCACAACTTGAGGCCATTACCTCTTGCCCTATCTCTTGTTACTTGGTTGAAGAGGCTTATCCCCAGCTCTCTGCAACCTCCTTTCAGGGAGCTGTAGAGGGCGATGAGGTCTCCCCTCAGCCTCCTCTTCTCCAGACTAAACACCCCCAGTCACCTCAGCTGCTCCTCATAGGACATGTGTTCCAGACCCTGCACCAGCTTTATTGCCCTTCTCTGGACACGCTCGAGTCATTCAATGTCCTTTTTGTAGTGAGGGGCCCAAAACTGAACACAGGAATCGAGGGGCGGCCTCACCAGTGCCCAGTACAGAGGTCAGATCCCTTCCCTGTCCCTGCTGGCCACGCTAGTGCTGACACAAGCCAGGATGCCATTGGCCTTCTTGGCCCCCTGGGCACACTGCTGGCTCTGGTTCAGCCAGCTGTCAATCAGCACCCCCAGGTCTCTCTCTGACTGGCAGCTCTCCAGCCACTCCTCCCCAAGCCTGTAGCCCTGCTGGGGGTTGTTGTGGCCCAAGGGCAGCCCCCGGCATTTGGCCTTATGGAAACTCCTCCAGTTGGCCTCAGCCCATGGCTCCAGCCTGTCCAGGTCTCTCTGCAGAGCCTCCCTACCCTCAAGCACATCAACACTCCCACCCAACTTGGTGTCCTCTGCAAACTGACTGAGGGTGCACTCGATCCCCTCGTCTAGATCATCAATAAAGATATTAAACAGGAGTGGCCCCAAAACTGAGCCCTGGGGGACACCACGCCATCCAGTGGTTACTTCCACCATTGTAAGCATGTGGCGCTTCCTGTGGCGGGTCTGTGGCAGTGTGATGTAGTCGATCTGCCAGGCCTCTCCATATCTATATTTCAGCCATCGCTCTCCATTTTGCTGGGGCTTCACCCGCTTGGCATGTTTGATTGCAGCACACGTCTCACATCCGTGGATGATCTCTGCAATGGTGTCAATAGTGAGGTCCACCCCTCGATCTCGAGCCAACCTGTAAGTTGCATCTCTACCTTGGTGGCCCGAGGTCTCGTGGGCCCACCGGGCTATGAACAGTTCACCTTTGCGCTGCCAGTCCAAGTCCACCTGAGCCACTCTAATCTGAGCAGCTTGGTCTGCCTGCTGGATGTGTCGATGTTTGTCAGTGGCCCGACTCTTGGGTACATGGGCATCCACATGGTGCATCTTCACAACGAGATTTTCCACATGGGCTGCAATGTCCTGCCACACCTCAGCAGCCCAGACGGTTTTACCCTTACGTTGCCAGTTGTTCTGCTTCCATTGCTGCAGCCATTTCCACAGGGTATTTGCCTTTGCCCATGAGTCAGTGTAGAGGTAGAGCCTCGGCCACTTTTACTGCTCAGCAATATCCAAAGCAAGCTGGATGGCTTTCACCTCTGCAAACTGGCTGGATTCACCCTGTCCCTCAGCAGCTTCAGTGACCCGTCGTGTGGGACTCCATACAGCAGCCTTCCACCGTCAATGTTTTCCCACAATGCGACAAGAACAGCACGTATCGCTTCTCCTCATCCGGCAGCTCGTTGTATGGTGGGGCCTCCTTAGCACGTGTCACCTCCTGTTCTAGTGTCATTCCGGAATCTTTGCTCTCTGGCCAGTTCGTGATCACCTCTAATACCCCTTTTTGATTCTTATTTCATCCCTCTTGTGCCCCATGTTGATGCGCCAAAAAGGCTGTGGTGGTTTAAGCCCTGCCGGGACTGGAGACCACGTTGCCGTTGCCCCTCCCTCACCCTCAGCCCGTCAGGCTGGCAGTGAGGCACAAACCCTGGGTTAAAATAGGAAGAAATTTAATACAACTGTGTAATAAGCAATCTGAACAACAACAGTAGCAATGATAACAACAATAAACAGTAATAACAATAAACAAGGCAAAAGATATACAGAGAAATACCTCAATGGTTACCGACAGCCCCGTGCTCCCTGAGACCAAAGCCACAAAGGAAAAAGTTCCCGCCTCCTGCCCCCGGACCTGACGTCAGCATGGTATGAACAACCCGGCTGGAGATCCCTTCCCCCTCTCTGCTGGGGAAACTTAACCCTATCCTAGCTGAACCAGGACAGAAGTGTGGTCAGCAGTTTGAGGGAGGACATTCTGCTCCTCCACTCTGCTCCCATGAGACCCCACACAGAATACTGCATTGAACTCTGAGGCCCCCAGCATAAGAAAGACATGGAACTGCTCAAGCGGGTCCGAAGGAGAGACATGAAGATGATCTGGGAGCTGGAGTACCTCCCTTGTGAGGACAGACTAAGAGAGTTGGGGATGTTCAGCCTGGAGAAGGCAAGGTTCTGGGTACACCTTATTGTGACCTTTCAAATTACAAAAGAGGCTTATAAAAAAGATGGAGAAATACTTTTTACCAAAACCTGTAGTGACAGGATAAGAGCCAATGGTTTTAAACTGAAAGAAAGTAGATTTAGGTTGGACATAAGGAAGACGTTTTTTATTATGAGGATGGTGAGACACTGGAACAGGCTGCTCACAGAAGTTGGGGTTGCCATCTCCCTGGAAGTGTTCAAGGCCATGTTGGATGGGGCTTTGAGCAGCCTGATCTAGGGAAACATGTCCCTGCTTATGGCAGATGATCCTTAAAGGTCCCTTCCAACTCAAACCATGCTATGATTCTATGATTCTGTAATAATGAAGGATGTTCTTTCAAAGATTTTCAGACATTTACTCTTATCTTTAATTTTTTTTCTGTGTTCTTTTTATGATTGACAAAAGCACTAATAAATCAAATATGTTAGTTGATGGAGCAACATCGTCAGCCTAGACTTTGTGAAACAGCTCAGTTTATTCATTCTGATGAGATCACTGTATCATATCCTCCAGGGTAATGAGTAGCCATCATATGGCAATCATGCTTTATTTCTTACAGACCCAAATTTATTTTCCAGCAGTGATAGAAATGAAAGCCAGTGAGTCTTTTTTTTTTTTTTAAAAAAAAAAAAAAGGAAAGAAAAAGAAAAAAGGGAGTTAGTACTTCAAGAGCATATCAGTGTGGTCATCTTCAGTGTGGCTTTTTTTCTGAGATGGAAAGTCATGAATTTCAGAACAGATGGAGAAATCAATTTGGATACTGAGTTTTATATCTCTCAACTTTCATCCACACAGCTCTCTAATTTCCAGAAACTTTTTCCCTTCCAGGATCTTCCCTCCAGCCAGAATCTGCATCTTCTTTTTGGGATCAGTTCTATTGTTCAGACTCCTTTTGTTTTCCAACCAAAGGTTGGTTGCAGCTGCAGAAGCACAATGCCTGATCAGCCTCCTATTTGGTGTCTCTGTCTCATGTATGTTTATGTGGAGGATTCAGGATGTACTGCTTTGGTTTAAACCAGCCACTGTCAAAATTTACAACAAACCCATAATGGTTGCATCTAGCAAGTGGCAGGTTTCTTCTTGAGAGTTCAGATGCTCAGCTTTGGATATCTGCTCTTTCCCACATCATACACACACACAACTATCTGTCACCTGTTTGTATTCACAATTCAATCTATGTTCTCTCTTATGACATCAGTCTAAAGATTTTACACAATATATAAAGCAATCTAAGTATTTAACACATGAAACATTTAAGTCTTTATACTATATTATGCATGATGGAAATAAATACTTGTCAAAATTAATATTCCTAGCTGATCCATTTTTTTTAATCAATTATAAGGGAAATTAGTTTACCGGTTATTAAAAAAAAAAAAAAAAAAAAAAAGTTCTTTATGATGGAAAGAATGTGTACCCAAAAACATAAAGAAAGATGTGTGAGGAAAGACTGAGAAAAATTCTGCAATAGAACTATCAATCATTAAAAACCCAGTAGCCCAGAAAACAATAGGGAAATAGGAAATCTAAGAATTTATCAATTCAGATATGTTCCAGACCAATAACATTCTTAGTCCATATGTATAAGGCTGGTACTCTCTTTGGATTTAACAAACAAATCAAACCAGATGCAACAAGCTGCTGACTAAATGGAGTCATCTTCAAAAGTAACTGGGCTTGTCATGGCCAAGCTTTCTTTCTAGTTTAAGTGATTAATCTAACTGTGAACTTTATTGCTCAAAAAATTTATCAACAGGAGATACCGTCATAGACTAATATTACACTAGAGCAGGGTGTACAGGAACACAGTGTGCAGGAACACAAAGAGGAAGAGAGTGATCTGGTCTTCAGGTATATGGATGCAACAGCTGGTATTTGGTACTCTATTAGAAGCATAGGACTATTTACACAGGGTTTTTTTCAAAAGCCTCTGGGACAGCAGCAACAACATGTTGTCTGTCACAGCTTACATATTGGTCCAGACTTTCTCTTGCCCTAATTTACAGGCATTCACTAGCTGTATAAAGCTTGACCCCTCGATAAGCTAAACACTATCCATCCTTTTTAGCCAAAGTTGTTTTTAAAAATGTATCACCCTAGAAAATAATACTCTGAAATGTTAGAAGAAAGCTAGTTGGACCTGTTTTGTAACAGTAAGGCTTTAAAAGACACAGGGACATTTTCACAGAATTGTAGAATTGTTTAGGTTGAAAAAGACCTTTAAGATCATTGAGTCCAATCATAAATCTAACACTGCCAAGTCTACCACTAAACATGTCCCTAAATACCATGTCTTTTCAATCACCTTCAGCTACACTGTTGCTACTATCACATGGATATAATCTGAAAATATAACTCAGAAGTGTTTTCTAGTTTTTTGTTGTTTACAGCACCTGAACTTCTACTGACAGTTTAGAAAAAAAAAAAAATAAAAAAAGAATATCTCCTTGATGGGGAAAAAAGCACCGGTTTTGAATCTGTTCTGATTTTATGAAATGCAGGTCAACTTTAAAATTATTCAATTTATATTTGTGTAAATGCAGAAGGTCATCATTGTTCTTTGAATTAGGAAACCACAGAGAATGCTAAGGTAAACAGAAAAGTAAGGGTCAGTGTAGAAAGATATTAATGCACGTTATATTAAAGCTGTCTTGAAAGAGTAGTTGATAAGACACTATGCTAAGATGCCTATAATTCTAAGACCTATTATTCTGTATATTTTTTACCTGTGGTTTTATTCAGTAATTTTACCTCTGCTTTTTTTTTTTTTTTTTCATCTCCCCTACTATGTCTATTTAGACATTAAGCTAAATGTTGAATTCTGATTAGGTAGTACAAGTGACTTTCATGGTAGCTATGATCAGTGTTGAAAAACGGTATGTAAGAGCCTTTGTAATACAAAAATTACACCGAGAATGATCACTGAGAATACTAAATATTTAAAACTTTCTTCTATATCTCTGTAATACTTTTCTACTTATTATGTAAATAAGATCTTATCATTCAGCTCATAGTTTCGATGCCAGTCCCTTTAGTCTGCCATTTGCAACGGCTGCAGGAGGGGAAAAGAGTTCCTTCATCCAAGTTGCAGAATGCCTGTAAAATATGTTCTTACTGGTAAGCATAAGGCATCAAGGGAGAAGTCCATAAGTTTCTGTGGACAAAGAGATTCACAAAGGAAAGATTAAGGATGAGCCTATAAATGCTGCCATCTTGATGCTTTAAGTACAAAAACCACAGACTGATTCCTCAGAGGCATAAAGAAGTAACTTGGCAGGCCTCAAAATTTTTCCACAAAACTTAGCCTGATTTACTTCTGTTATGAAAATAATCGAAGTGAATGCAGCATGACGTTTCATTAAGTTCATGCAGATAGAGGGCCCACTCAGGTTTTCTATTTATATAATGACCCCAGCCATCTGGGGTGTTACTCAAAGTCACTTTGGTAAACTCATAATTTTTTTAGAGTCTGCAAATAGCACAGAGAGGAGAAAATGCTGTTGCCTGGTATGTGAGTGCGGTGAGGAAGATGGGGGCTCTGAAACACTGACGTTTCTGAAAGGATCAGTCCTTCCTGAACCATATCAGTGTCAGCCTGCCTCCCCCACAGAGGCAGTGCAGCTCTCTTAGGCTGTCAGAGCTGCATGAGTCCTGTAGGTGTTGTTTTTTGGTTTTTGGGGTTTTTTTTTAAATGCATGTTAAATAAGTTGAATCAAATAGTTGGCAAAATTTCAGACAGATTTCAGGTAAACATATCACCCTTAAAGAGGAGATGCTTGTTTTCTTAAAAATTAATGGTCTGTAAACACCTTGAGCTCCATTCTGATTTTGCAGCAATTTTATGCCAAAGTAACTCCATTGATTACTGCTGATTTACGCTGATATTACCTTACAAAGTCCTCTAAAGTTTTACTCAAATGAAAAAAAAAAACAAACACTTTTCCTTAGTTTTACATGTGCTTGATCATTCATTTCTCTCTCTTTCACCCCCTCTCAATAGGTATATGTATCGATATTCATTTATAATACACAGGCTGTAATTTTATGTAGTGGTACAGCCTTTGAAACTTCAACTCAGAGTTTTTATTTTTTGTGACATAAAAGACTGTGAACAAACATAAAGCTTCCTCTCCTTTTCTGCAACCTGTGTTTTCATTTTGTTTTATAAATACCCATTAACATTTCACTATCTTGCAATTTTCTTTTAAAAAACATTAATAATTATTTTAGTTGTTTGACCATCATCCTGCAACCTAGATGCCATTTGGAAGTTATGAAAGTATATCAATTTTCCAGTAGTATGTGCAGCAAGAGTGGGGAATCCCACACAATAAATCCTGTTGGGATTCAGAATATACATGGAGAAGTGGGGAAGAAAACTGGGAAGTCTTCTTCCTCCTCACAACTTCCACATCACAGCCCAGGTAATTTTACGCTTTAGTGTAAATACTGAATAGTATGTAAATGTTACACACAGATGTTAAAAAACAAAGAGGTGATATACTAGCAAGTAGACTATGGATTTATCACCTTTGCATTATTTTTCATATACTGGGACTAATAGGAATGAGGAAGAAAAATGTATCTTTAAAATAAGAGCACTGGAGACATTTCTGTGTGAGTTTCTCTAAACATTTGTGGGGCTTTCTGCCCCTTTCTACGTTCTTGAGTTCACTGTTACCAACAATAATACTTATGCAGCTGAGTGTATATGTCCACATGGGCTTATATTTATGAATTTCTATTTTATTCTGCCCGCAGTTCAAGTGAACAAAGTCTCATAACAATATTGTTCTCAGCTAACATACCAGTTTCTCAGTGCTTTGCCAGCTTCTGTGAGGTGCTGTCTGGTTTGCTTGGTGTCCTGGTTTTGGCTGGGATAGAGTTAATTTTTCTGCTTCGTTTCTACAATAGTGTTGTGCTTTGGATTCAGTATGGGATTTGCTACGAGAAGAATGTTGATGATAATACACTGTTTTCCACTGTTGCAAAGAGATCAAGGACTTTCCAACTCCCCATGTCCTGCCCATGAGTGGGTACACAAGAAGCTGGAAGGGAGCAGAGCCAGAGCAACAGACTCAAATTGGACAGTGAAATATTCCATATTATATAATGTTATGATCAGTATATAGAAGAGGGTTGTCTAGGAAGGAAGGGGTTCCTTCTCACTTAGGAGACTGTGGTTTCAGGATCATGGCTTTTCTGAGATAGATAGCAAGAAACAGGCTGGGTATTGTTTGGCTGCTGGTGAGCAATCACATTGTGCTTTGCCCATTTTTACTTTCTATTATTGTTATTCTTGTTTTCTTTTATTTCAATTTTTAAACTGTTTTTATCTCAACCTACAAGTCTCCCTACCTTTACCTCTTTAAAATCTCCCTACCTTCTCCTGGGTGGGGGAGGGTGTTGGAGCAGCTGCTTGCTGTTTGGTTGCTGTCTGGGTTTAAACCATAACACTTGGGAAAGTAAACTTAGGTCAGAACATAGAAGATCTCTATGCAACAAGTATGCTTTATCATTACATTTATTTCTGCTATATTTTGGCTTACTTTTGGTTCTGTTCTGCTTATTTTCTTTCCTACATGAAGGGCTTTTCTACATCAGGATATTCACTAATATAATTACTCGAGCTATAGCCTAAAAAATAACATCAGCAATATCCAATCAGTGATATTAGCTTTGCAATACATTTCCCAACGTGAACATGCTTTCTTAAGGACAAGTATCTTTACTTACAATTTAGCTCAATCTGCTTCTACAGTAGATTATGCACAGTTCAAATTATACTCCCATGTCAATCCCTTGTACAGTTAAACCTAATGCATTCTCTTTAGACAAAAAGGTTTAAATTCATAAAGCAAGAGTTCATTGCAAGATACTCTGTAGTCTTAAAGTGATGCCTTTGTTCTTCATGCTCACTTCATCCTTTATTTATTTTACATATTCACAGACACTTCTGCCACAATCTACAGGCTCTGATTTTCAGTGATGGTACATTTACCATGAAAAACTGTAAATAAGCATCTTCAGAACTATCTGATCTTACTCAAAACAAGTGTCCAGGTAAAAAACAAAGAAAGGAAGAACAACACAGGAACTCAACTGTGACTCCTTGGTCCATGCCATCCCTGTCAGTAGTTGTATGACCCCTTCTTAGCAAATGCTGCCTAGTTTTGGGGTAGGAATGACAAACTTCCTCCTCCCTGGAAAGGTATAAGTGGAAAGTCCCATAAACTACATTGTAAATAAATGAAGATGTGAGCCCAACACTTTGAGAATGATTGTCAGGGATCTGAGAGCACCACCAGTCCTTACCATCCCTGCCTAACATCTCCTCAGGCCTCCTCCAACCCCCACACATGGACTGAGGAGCCCCATTTCAGCTCAGTCTGGGTCATCAGTCCCTGCTGCAGTGATGCATTATGAATGCCTGAGCTCAGTCCCACCTCTATCCCTTTCCACTGGATAGACCTTGGACCCTGCCTGAGCCATGTCTCCAGCCCTGCCCAGGTCTCCTGCTGCTTAATGGACCTTGGCAGTAGGAGGTCACTTGCCATGCCTGGGGCTGTCTGTTGGTAGACTTCATTATAGCTCATTGTTCTGTCCACTGTGGTCAGACCCCGAGGGATGGTGCCTGCCAGTGAGGGCACTGGCTTCTCTGGGAACACCCTGGGCTCCCAACTCCCTGTCCCCTAGGGTGCAGCCAGCCCCTGATGCACCCTGACAGTGATTAAGATGCACGATAATTGTAAAGTTCGCCATCTCAAATAAAAGGCAAAATGTGTAAAGTAAGAACAATCAGAAACAGCATAAGCATTTACCAGCAAGAAATGGATCTTCCTCGATGTTAATGTGCATAAGTCCAGCTTCCATATTGTTTCAATAACACTAATGATCTTAGACTTTAACTGCTGCACATATGCAAATCTGAAGGATAAGACACTGTTGATATAATGGTTTATGGACACATTAGAGCTGGATCATGTGGCATGATTCCTTGTCTTTCCCTGTTTTAAAACCTAAAGTAAAACCCAGGGGACTGAATAGTCTTCCTAGGAATCGTGTGATGGCATTAAAACTAGTAAGATTTTGTAGAAATATGACAGCCCTATTGCCTGATTGAATTGTCATGGATATCAGCAAAGATTTCAACCAGAGTGGACTATTTGCAACCAATAGCAATTTCTTAAACTTGTATTTATTTCTCAGAGAATTAAATTCAACTCCTGATGCTTACTGTCCTTTACAGGTAATGCACGCTGAGTCCTGCAAAGACAGAATTTTCTTGTGCTTCTGGTACACAGGTAATTTGGTGACAGCTGTAAGTACTACAGAATTTGCATGCACAAACTGATACTTAATTCAGCAGAGTTTAGCTAACTCAAAATGTATTTTCATCTGAATATCTGAAAGCACTGCTCCACCTAAAGACTCATCAATTCATGAAATACTTTTTTTTTATATCCTCCCACTTTTGAACACTGAAAGACACTACAATCTTTAGATGTAGCAATAACTATTTAATATTTAGCTCCATTGTTCTTTTTGTCCGTAACAAATACTATCACTTTTAATTTGGAAAAAAAGCGCACATTAATCTAGAAAACAGTAGTCTGAGAACTATGTGATACCCTAAGAAAATTTGTACACTGTTTCTACAGACTTTAAAGGGGCTGACACCAGTGTGAAAATAAAAATTTGGTCTTTTCTTCAGAGAGGTTGTACTGCTGCTGCCATCCCAGTGCAAAAAAAAAAATCTTACACAGATAGTGCATTATAATAGAAAAATCTTCTGCAGTGCTATCTGTATTCAGGATGAGCGATCAGATGACCCAAATACATGATCTGCTTCTAGTTAAGACAGATATAAGAAAATAAAAGAAGAAACTGTTGAAGTAAGGTATACAAATATTTAAATTATTTATCAATTTATATGATTTCTTATATCTATGGAGCTTTCTGAAACAAATGATCATATATATATAATACTGAGCATGTAATAATGGAGTAATGCATGTAATCTGCATGTAATAATGCAGTAATAGAGATGTAAACTAGAAGGAGAAAGGGAACCACATATATAAATATATATTAATACCCTTAGTATTAGCATAGTCTTCTATCTACTAAGCCTTATGCTTCTTAAGGCATCCAGCAAATGTGAAACTTCAGAATTCCCTCAGTTTCCCATTCTCTGACATCCCTCTGCAAATTACATATGTCTAGGGACCTCTGTGTGGTTCCTTTGCTCATTCTAGGTTGCATCTGTTACATAGAAATCATATCATCAGGTATGTTGCTGTTGTACATCAATCTACAGCTTTTTCTTCTTACCTTTCAGAGCTCTGACATTCAAGAGACTCAGCAAGTTGCTGCCTTCCTCTCTTTTACCAGCTCTATCCTAGCATTTCTTCTACAACAGAAAAGAGATGTTTCACTGGCTACATTTTGAAGTAACTGATACTCCTCTATTCAAGGTATGAATGGGATGAATCAAACACATGGAGATCTATCTGACTTTCAGAGATGGCAACATGTCTGTCACTGAGCAGAGCTATGTTTTGAGCTGTAAACTAAACATATGCAATGGGGGAAAAAGTGAGATCTGAACCATTTTCCTCACTGGAATTGAATACAGTGCTTTCAAATATTTTTAACACTTTCAGAATTATTATCAGCTATAAAAATGAATGCATTTTCTGTTTCAAATTATGTGAACTTATTATTATCACTCCTTTTCCTAGGTCAGCTCTACCTTACAAGAAAGAAGAAAGGGGTTTCTTCACAGTTATCCACAGTAAGTAAGCAAATTTTTGTCTGCTTACGCTTCCCCTAGCCACAAACTTTGGCTTTAATCAATATACCATAAGATTTTATTTAAACGGATTATAAATGCAAAGACCTAGCTAAATTTTTTTTTTTTTTTTTTTTTTTAACTTGGATTTTCTTGTTTGGCTTTTAATGGCTGCAAGTAATTTCTTTTGCCCAAAATAAGAACTTGGAAAAAAAATAATTCTTTTAAAACTGAATTATTAATTAGTTGTTCACATGTTACAACTTTGTGTCTCAAATTCTAAAGATTATTTTTATTTGTTTTCCTTGGTCAAAATATTCAATACCTATCACTCTATAAAGACTCATAAAGTATGTAATAGAAATTGACATACAAATGCTTAGAGGCGTTTGATTCATCTTATAATCAGCATAAATCTCTGAAAACTCCATGACATCATAACAATAAGAATGCCCACAGGGAATGTATACCAAGAAAAGAAACAAATTCCTAACTCTAGCTTGGATGACCTTTTCAGTGTTCCAACATTACTGATGGGTGTCATAATGATACAATGGCAGTATGGGGATGTAAATCACACCAAACAATGGACACTGATATCTCCATTGTATTCCTATGATCCTATTCATGCTGATGTGCATGGTTCACCTCCAAACCAATGTGTTACCATGCATTCTGTTGTTTTCACTCTCATAGCCATTTACTAGAGCTGGACAGGCATCAAGATGTTTTCCTTTGTCACTCAATGCAGAAGAGCTTGGAGGTGGAACATTATCAGAGACCTTTTCATCTAGATCAGTAGGATTAACTGCCGATGGTAATTGTTACCCTGAAATAAACAGTAACAAAGTTAGTAGATGTCAACGCTAGAATCTTCACTTTGCAGCTGAGATAAAAAGTTATTCACAGAGGAGTTCAAGTATACCACTGAACACTCTAAATTTCTTTTGAATTAGATGTATACACCCATCCAAGCAATCCACCTACTTGTAGTGGGACCCCAAGTTGCCCAGAATTTAGAAGTGGATATGCCTAGACTCCCAAAGACCAAGAAAGCTTTACATTTGGAAAAGCCAGGTTTTATTTGATTACAAACTGGAATCCCTTAGCTTCTAAAATAAAGTATCTCAAAGAAACTGTGTCACATGCAAAATAAACATGCGTAATTCTCACTATGTCTTTTCAAGACAGGTCATCACTTGCTTGATCCCATTGCATGAAATTCTGCCAGTTCCCCTCTGCTCCCAAAGATAGTTATCTTTTTCATTCCTGAAGCCTTCATCTCTGCATCTTGGTCACCTGCTCAACAATCTCCCTTTGAGCTGCAGTCTCCTCCCTGGGATTTCCCCCTTTCATTTGAAACCTCAATTGCAGCCTCATAGCTTATCTTTCTGAACAGACTGATTTGCTGTCAAGGTAAGACATTTCCCCTTCCACCCAAGGATTCTGCATGGCAGAGTTGTCTACTATTTCAAATAAAAAGTCATAACTGTAAACAAAGTGGCAAACTGGGAGCAAAACAACTCCTGGAAACAACTCCTGGAAACTTCTGGTTTATGTCTGAGATTCTGGGGGTGTTTAGTTTAGGGGGGGTTTGTTGTTGTTCGGGTTTTTTATTTTCTTGTGTAACATCTACAGAAATATTTTTTAATCAATCCTTAATTTTGATTTACTGTTTCATTTCTCTGTATTGCCCATGTTACTTCACTACAGAATAAAGCTTTAGTAACACCAATCTTCTACCCAGACTCAAGCTATTCTGCAGGGCAGAAAAAAGTGATAGTAAAGAGAAACAGTTAAAGAAGAGATGTTTGATAAACCACTAGTTTCCAAAAATGTTAGATGACCTCAAAATTTTTGGCTGGAATATTAGTTCCAGTGACTTCACTAATTGAGTTTATGTCCAGTAAATTCTGATTTTCCCTCTTTTCCTTTCTTTTCCTTAGGTGTGACATTTTGCATCTATCTTTTCAGAAATTTCTGTCTCAAAATCTTTAGAGTTCTTCTCACTTAGCTACTGGCTTCTTAAACAGTGACTTGTAAAAGCCTGTATTATAAATATTCCTCAGTTCCTCCCCTTTCCAGCATGCTTTTATCAAATACGATTGACAGGTAGATTTTTAAGTCTCTCAATAAAGCACATTTATTCTTCATTTTATTTTGCTATTTTCTAGATGATGGACAACGTCTTCTTGATTTTATATTATTTTCTCCTTACAGAAACAGGAATGTTTTCATTACTTTTCATTAATACACTTTTCAGCATTTGAAAACATTTAATTGCCACGTTGATCAATCTCAGGCATTATTTAGTGATGATTTACCTAGCAGTATGGTACAATACATTTTCAATGAATGACTGACTGGAACTATTAATCCTGGGGCTGATTATATGTTTTGAAAATTTTACATTTGTTGACTATAATGTCCTGCAAATTCAATAATAATAATAAACATCCCACACACATTAGCAGAAATATTTCCACTATCAATGATTTCTTGCTCAAATTATTCTGTAGCATCTGAATCTGAGACAACTGTTTCATTTTTATTCTACGTTGGCATAGAATGCTTCAAAAATAAATAAGAGGATGGAAAAAAAATTCCATTTGTAAATGAGTGCTTATTCATACAATATTTCTATTTTTGCTTCATACTTAACACAATAACTTCCAAAATAAGAAAGTGACAATTTTCTTGCCCAAATGACAACAAACTCTGCAGAATCAACAAAAACTGACCATCCAATTTTCAAGTGATGAGACTTAGAAGCTTGCTTCGAAATGATTCTCAGATGTTGGCTGTGTTATTCAGAGGTGTATCTTTAGCTGAAAATGGACTTCTGAATTTAGCACCAATTTCTAGAATGCTCTTAGACATGATGTATGAATGCCTTTTGCTAGGGGCAGAATCTAGGTAAATGCCCATCAGCAATTTATTTTCTAATGCTTTAGTTCTTTTGTTAGACATAACATACAGAATTGTCCTCTGCTTTTTTCAGGTGGGAATGTGATATTTGTAAAATATAGACTGAATCTATACATATTGAGAAAGAAACAGCAGGATACTTACAGAAAACATGACATGTCAACTACTGCTGAAGAGAGAATATCATTAGCTGGACCTTTTGGTCCTTATGGTACACAGACAGTAGATCCCTTCAAAGAGGTCAAAACCTTGTGTGTTAGCTTGCTTAGTGTACTTAATTTTATTTGTCTAGGTTATTGTATCTCTTGGTTTATTTTTTGTTATTTTTGATGGTTTTCCTTCTTTGTGACAGTGGAAAAATCTTATCTTCTATAACCAGCAAACAAAAATTTTGTTTGTTATTATAGCGATCGGACAATGCAGTGGCTGAAAACTATCATGTTTATATCAAAGTTCAGCCTAGAAAATCCAAGCAATTTAACATATTATTTCTCACATATACAATAGTCTATGTCTCATATATATTGAATTTATGTCAGCAAACTGGATGTGGCTGCACGTGTAAGGATGAAGACAGATCCATCTGTTTCATGCAAGGAATTCAGTCCCCCAGTACTACAAGGGATATGGTTTTGCCATTAGTAGTAAAAGACTACAACAACTCTATTGAGCCAATACTATAGAGGATTCATCCCACCCTATCTTGGCCTACACAAGTTTTGCCTTGTTATAGCTGTGACAAGAATTGTCTAATGACCAAATCATTACTGTTTAACTCATTTTCATTTAACTCTGTGATTACCATATGTTTGTTAAAGTTCTGGCCAACCTCAGTAGCTGTTGTATAGCAATTACTATTCTTTCATGTCGAGTCTGGGAGAGCTAGTGTACTACTTTCAAACTATAAGCTAGCAACCAAGATGAAGGAAATTGATAAAAAAAAGAAAAAAAGTGTAAATAAAACCAAAAGCATAGAGCTACTTCTGGAGAAGAGCACAGGACCTGGACATCCCACACAACTACTTGAGAGGGTGAGCACACCTCCAAGGAAAATGGGCAGAGAGAGACTAGAAAGAGTTTCTGTGTATCAGAATTTTAACTCTATTATTATTTATTTCTTTATTATTAAGACTGTGTTAGTGGTGTTGAAGCTGGACTAATAACACCAGTTCAGTGCATTTTGACTGTAAATACGTTGTCTGGACAAAGTCTTAGGTCTGTATATATTGTGCATCCCTTTTAGACCATACTAAGATTTTGAGTGTAATACAAGCAACCTCGTAATATAATCCCTTTTCAGAGAGACTGTGTTGTATTAAAACTGTTTAGATTTCCTGACCCTATTGCACTTATAGAAAAGCTGTTCTGAAACTCTTCTGATTTACAGCCTAATTTCAGTCTTGTATGTCTTATAGTATAGATCTCATTCTAGTATTGGTCTGTTAGATTTTGGATGTCTTGTCAGACTCCAAGCACTGCTGTTTTCCTGTAGTGCATACTCACTTTCTTAAATGCAAATTATTCTATTTCCTCCTGAACATGGAGCTCTATTTACTGAAACTCTTCTTTGCCTGTAACCTCTTCATGATTATTACCTTGTAGATTTATAAAAAATTACTTTATCCTCTCTCAACCCTTACTCTCCTAGAGTATACAATGAAGATTTATACTACTCCCTCCCCTCATAGTTTAGGTTCATTTTGCTTCTTAACATCCTACTAGCCTTTCTATACAGGTGGTTCCCATCTAGAAATTATTCCTTTTGAACTTTAACTAGAATTGCACATAATATTTTAATCATACAATTATGATTGAATTGTATAACTGCCCAAGAAACCATTGATATGTCCTTATTGTAGCTGGAAAAGGTTATTTTATTACACTGTAGAAAAGCATTCTCCATTTTTAATGAAAATTGTCTTGAATAACATTATCATCTTCACATAAAAATTAAGGAAAAATATTCCTTTAAGTCTGTCTGTCTTTAATTCTGCATTTCCCTAGTCAATTTTCCATTCATTGCATTGCTAGTATTATCCTGTTATTCATTGTAGCTCACATTTTGAAGTTTTACAATGTATACAGGAAGAAAACTATCTACTGATTCTAAAGAACAGAATAAATTTTAACAAATGAACAACATTATGGACTAGTACAAGAGCAAAAAGTGTCCTCCTTATTTTATTTTAGGGTTCACCTGTAGAAGGCACAGTGCATAAAAGAAGCATGTTCTCGTATATTAGATAGCTTGTCTCTGCTCTGAGAATAGTTTTAATTTCATAGCAATGAAATGGCTAATTCCTGTTTACACCGCAGACTTTTGTGGAGAGCAAAGCGCTTTTCATGGCTTCTAATACAGTGTAAGAAATAAATGATGCAGTTTTACTTCCAACGGGGATGTTATTACTCACACGAGTAGTCCCATTGATCTCAAAGTGTGAGTTATTTCTCTGTAAGGGTAGTAGGACTTGCCCTATAAAACTGTCTTGGCTATTTAATGAGAAAAAAAATGTAGGTGAACAACTATATATTTTATTCTTACAGGATTAAAAAAACCACAAAACATTGTGGCACAGAAGAGTTCTTAAAACGACTTTAAATTTGCAATGCAGAAACTAAATTTCAGGAAAATGCTCTAAAATTAATGTACTAAAAGCAAATCACTGTACAAGGACAGTGTTAAACTGAAAATCAACAGCTCTTATAAAGACTAAGAAATCAAGATAAGGGGTTACAAAAAGATGCGTTGTAGCATGTGTAGACTATGGGCTTCAAGTGTAATTGTTTCTTTCACTAGTTCAGCCTGTGTGAACTGCTGTAACTCACCTGAGCTCAACTACCCAGAAGGGAAAGTTTTCAGCATATCATGGGTTTTTGTAGATGTGCATGGACTGTAACAGAGAAATGGTACTGAGATACTGTAGTGATGCATACTGTTGTAATACTGTTGTCTCAAGAAATTGTTTTCATTATTTCCCTGATGTGCCAATGATTCCGAGAGATTAACAGCTGTGTGATACTTTTTCATGTGTATATATTTGCACTCTATGGTTAATACCAACACCTCCCTCCTGATACCCTTTCATCTGATATTGTCTTCCTCAATGTCTATTGGAAAAAACGACATGCTTATGTGCCTTGTGTAGATCATTTAGATCTGTGAGCATAATCACTGTTTTACTTTATTGAAAGGGTCCACAAAGTAATTTTTACATATAATTCCAGACTACCCAAAAGCAAGCCCCTTTAGAATGTTCAGAGAAATCAAATCCTGCCTTTCTCTGCTGTTAGCACCTGACAGATGTTCATTAAAAAAAAAAAAAAAAAAAAGAAAAAAAGACCAAAAAAGACTACTTAGATATAGAATGTTAATACATTTCACTTTTATACATAAAACTCAGATAAATTTTGGACTAAAGTGAAATTTTGAATAATGTTTTATCTTTAATATATAGCTATGAAATTTATCAACATTGAAAATGGTTGTTTTGAGGTTTTTAAAAACTGACTCATTTTTACTATTTGAAAACAATTCAGTGAAATGTTTCATTTGACTTCAATCTGATTTTTTTACTTTTTAGAAAAATAAAATATCCCTGGACAATATTTGCACTAGTTGATATGTAATCAGTCCATACTCATGTGTCATGACAAAAGTTCTTTGTGTCTCTTTTTTGTTGAGACTCCTTCTATTGTTCCTGTTGTAATACACCTAGCCACAGTCATATTCCTCCTAAGTGTCTCAGAGTATCATTAGATGGGATAGAGCACAGATTTATAGCACATTAATAACACCTACTTAAAATGGGGTAGCTCATGTCACACGTACCACAAGTTAGAATATGGACTTGGATAGGCAGCAGAGAAAACCCAGCACACTATAAATACCAGCTTTGCTTTGCTTTCTAGCCTAAAAAACACAACACGTACTTTAGACATATACTCAGCAATAAAAGCTCGCTTTCTCTCTGATTCCCTTTCTGTCACAGTCCTCCCACTCCTCATACATTATTGCTTCCTGTGGGCTACCTGAAATAAAAACTCTCCACATTTAGCTGTAGCTGGGTTCTTCACAGCATGCCTACCTATCCTGCCATAAACAGATTTAACTCTCACACTGTGTTTCCACAGTGGTACTCTGCTTTAACTGTGACTATCGGTAAGAGAGCTTTTATTTTGTTTTGTTTTTTCCTGTAACAAATAATGTTGATGATTTAACTATTTTATCTAAGGATTTATTTAAAAAAATATATATTGGGATGTGAGCTTCTTTGTGGGTCACTTTAAGGTTGCTGTTTACTTTTGATATAGTTTATAGGAGAACAATTATTTTTATTTTATATGAAAATCCACACCCAAGCCCCCTTAAGTTGCTTTTAAATGCAAGTATCCCTTCCAAATGCATATCAAAGACTGATTCTAATTTATGGAAAAATGTCCTGAATTTAAGTTAAATCTCTTTCATAACAGTTCAATATTTATAAGGATCAATAAAATCACATAAAAAGAAAAAAAATCTTAACAAAAAAAAAAAATGAAAACAAAACAGAGTCAAAGGCAATGTTCAATGAAAATCACTTGAAATCCCCCGGATTTCAATTTAATTTGTTCCATGGATCGGTGGAACAGGACTGAATCAACAGAGCAGGGATTAATTTTATAAAATATCATCTAAAACTGGGAATTTTTGTCTATTTTATTTTTCAGATTATAATCTTAGTTTTCCTAGCACCTTATACTGGAGTTTGCTTGGGCTAAATTATTAAAATGCACTCCTTTTAATAAGTCTTAACTGATCCAAAACTTCAATGGACATCGAAGTCAGGTTGGATGGTGCTCTGAGCAACCTGATCTACTTGAAGATGTCCCTGCTCATTGAAGGGGCATTGGACTGGATGACCTTTAAAGGTTCCTTCCAATGCAAAACATTCTATGATTCTATGGTGCGTAGGATTTCTGCCCAAATATTTTTTAAGCAATATACTTCACTATACTGAATGATAAATTTCTGCCTAAATTTAGTAAAGTTATGATAGGGTGTAAAATATGGTCAAAGGGACAAGGATTTGTTCTCACATGCTTGACTTTAAAGAAGACTTTGTAGCCTAACTTTATATCTCACAATAGCTTTGATATCACAGTGGTCAATCTTCCTGGCACCTTGTTTACTTTGTTTAATTTTTATTTATTTCACACACACACACAAAACTGTTCAGTATATGATTGAAGCAAAAGTTGAATTTTCAAGAAATTTTTTAAGTTTCCTCTTGAGATGTAATGAATTATTTTAAATTAAGAGCACTGGAAAATAACTTTGCTTGATTCTCTGTGTGTTATCTAAGGAAGACCCCTCTAGTAATGTAGCTGACACTTCTTCAGGAACGTAACCATTTAAACCACATATTCAGTTCAGGAACTCAAGAGCTGAATCTGGTTCAGCATGAACAACATACAAGGAAGGACGGCGTAAGGAAAGGCTTTATAGGCAGTGAGAGTGGATGGGTAAAATTTCAGCAAATCGATCTGGAAGACTCTTGTTCTTGTTGAAACAGAGCTATGTTTGTGATATTTCTTGTGTAAATGGTGACACTGAAGCTGGGGAAACATATCCCTCTGGTCAGATGTACAGGAGAGTGAAATTCTGTAAGGTTGATCTTTTTGTTTTCAGCTGAGTGCTGTTCCTTGCAATACAATTGTGGCTCGGGGGGAACTCTCTGGAGGAGATATTTGTGCTTTGCTAGGGAAAAACTGAGCAAATGCAGGAGATCTACACATTGCAGCATGTAGTAGAAAGAAACAGCAATGAGCGAGCCATAGGAAGAAGCAGGATGTCAGGCAGAAGAGAGGGATTACTGAGAGGAACAGGGAACAGTGACACATCTCAGCACTGCATGAAAGACATACTTCCTTGGAAATGGGGGGAACTGCAAAAGTTTTGCTAGAAATTACAAGGATTAATGCAGTATCAAGGATTTACCTGCAGGAACACAGTAGGCATGGCAGACTTGTGTATAAATCCATTCTATTTTTACTTGTCTAACATTTTGAATTTTCTTTATGTAAGAAATTATGAATCCTAATTTTCATTATACTTCATTATGGAAAGCAATCAGAACAGAATATCTAGGTGCACAAGCCTCAAAGTTGAGGCTAACTTGAGATCTATCACACAAACACCAATAGTCGGTTTCATTTTTCCTTTTGATTGTTTTCAAGTTTTCTATTAGGTGCTCTATGTGTAGTGCAGTCTAATCTGATTCAACACAATTTGGTTTTAAGCAATATGTATTTAAAACATGGTTGAACAAAACCTATTAATTTAAAATAATGTCAGTTGCGTAAGTGTGCTGAAAATGTTTCGAAGAGGGACTACAAGGAATTTTTTAGAGAGGGGGATTCAGTGTAGAAATTATCTCTAAGGAGTCTGGTCATTCAAGCCTATGCAGAAGTTTTTAGCATTTTTCTTGTTAACAAAAGTTATATTGTTACTATAGTAACAAAAACACATACAAAAAAAAAAAAGATATTTTGACACTATTCCTGATGAATATAACTGTATAAATCTCTTTGAAATTTTAAAAGATACGCAAACATATCTCCCGCATCCAAAATAAATTCTTAATTTTTGGTTACATTCAAGTTTACCAGTTAGCATTTATTTTAAATGGTCATTTATCTCTTTAAAGTATTCCTTGAAAAAATCCCATGCACAGTGCTGTCTTAAATGCTTCATTCCAAACAGTGAATGATATCAAATTGAACCATTATATTTACAATGGAAGAAACAGAAAGTTTTCAAAAATCACATATTATTCATATATTCATTATGGTTACCATACATATATTCAGTGATATGCTCTCAAAAAGACATTATAATTTCTTCTGATTCCAAGCATTCTAGATTTCACTGAGTGTTTTATTTTCTGTTGTGGGGTGGAGTTTTCTTCTGTTTGTTTGTTGTTTTTTTGTTTTTTTTTGTGGTTTTTTTCTGTTGTTTTTTTTCCCCCCCTCTTTGTGACTGAAAGAAAATGAACAAAGAATGGTGGCCTTTTAGAGAAAATAATAGATAGAAAATGACTTATAGCAATATACAGAGATAATGGATGTTTCTCACACATGTGTAATTTCAACGTACAAGTCATTCACACTTCCACACTCACACTTTGCACATGTTCCTCCTGAGCAACTTCTGGACATGAACAGGTTAACAGAGAAATCACTCCGTCAAACACTCTCTAGTCAATATCTCTTTGTGCTCAGGCAATGGCATTAAAACAAAATTAGTTAATGGAGAGCATACCACAGCTGGAGACAAGCTTGTAGCACAGGAAATAAAAGCACAGCTTTAAACTGTTTGCTTAATAAACAGGAAAACATTATTTTGGCACCGAGATTTCAGCCTGTGCTGCAAAAACCTGCCTAGATTCCTAGATTTGTGAGACTGAGTCCATGATGTCCTATTTTTAACTTATGGTTGACCAGATTGTCTCAACTAAAGATTGCTCAGGTGAATTTATCCATGTTGAGATCACAACTCCTGAAGCATAAATATAATCTCTGTCAAAAATAATTGGGTCTAAATTAAGTTAACTCCTCCACTTTGACTTGGAATCTGTTCTCATATGCAGGCTTATAGGTATCAGTCTGCTTCCTGGTCTGTCTTTGTCTTCTGAGCTCAGACTCTTCTGGGACTCACTGTGTCTTCACAGCAATTGTATGTGGTATCTCTCTGAGTGACACTTCCATCCTCAGAGAAGGAGAAGTAGCAGAAGGAAGTCAGAGTGAGAATATCTCTGGAGACCATGTGAGAAGGTGGAGAAATCAAATCTTCTCTACCCATCTGTTCATCAGCTGGGGCTCAAGTGTATAGCTTTGTCACAATGCAGGATTTCAGAGTTAGGATCCACAAGGCATTCTGAGAAAATTCAATGAAAAATGAGATGAAGAAATGTTATTCTAAGATTAAATTAAAAAAGCAATGTAGAAATAGTGAGGAATGATGGAACATTGCTGAAGAAATATCATCAGAAAAAAAGTAATTTCTGCACTAATAAAACAGATAAAGTATGATTTCAAAATTTTTAAAAGAAAAATAGGGGTTTTTAGAAAGTTGATTGATACTGATGACCGGTCAAATTTAGAAATGTTTTCCATTGCTGGGTAAGATATCACAGACAAATAAGACAGGAGATTATGGGAGGTAATTCAGGTGCCTGAAAAATATGGGCAACTGCAGTGGTACCAGATAATTGTACTTAAACACCTTTAAACATTTCTGTGAAGTGTGGATCATATTTGATTGAAGGGAACCATTGCAAATGAAGGACCATACTGAGTACCAGTGAGCTGAATAATCATAATTTATGCAGTTTGTAAACCGTTGTTATAAAGAACATACAGTTGCATATATTTTCTAATAATATATATGAGAGATGACAGACTATAAATAACTGTGATTTTGACAACAGGGTTAAACAAGGCAAAACAGGTTTTAAAAAAACCATAATATCAGAACATGAAAAGTTACTGTTTGTACTTGGAAAGACCATCATGGAAAAGAAAAAATTAGAATACCTTAAAACTCCCTATATTCTCAGGAACTCTCTTAAAGATGAAGCCACAAACATCTCCTGAGTATCAGCAGCATTTTGAAAAAAGAAACTGAATGCAGAACATAGAAGGGTAAAGTGAAATGACACAGAAGTGTATGTCATTCATCTCAACTTTAACAAAACTTTTGACATGCTCTCCTAAAATATTCTGTTATGAAAATCAGGATGTTATAGTATGAATGGGTCGTCTAAGTAACTCTAGATGATCAGGCTCAGAGGTCTGTTGTTATTGGGTTTGACTTACATGAAGATTAGCAAGAAGTAGAGTACCACAGGGGTCGGTACTGGGACCTTTCCTGCTTAACACTTTTCTCAGTGACCCAGAGGATGCAATATGGTACACTGTTGTCACATTTGCAGATGACACATATTTGGAGGAACAGGTGTACACTCAAGGGCAGGACTATCATTTAGAGGGACCTACACAGGCTGGAGAAACAGGCTAACAGGATGTGCAATTCAGCATGGATAAACACCAAGCACTGCCCCTGGGCAGAAAGCACTGGTACAAGGGCACAGGCTGGGCCCTGCCTGGATGGGAGCAGCTCTGTGGGAAAAGTCTTGGGACCTTGGCAGACACAAGCTGAGTACGACCCAGCAGTGTTCCCTGGCTGCAGAGATGACCAACAGCACCCTGGGCAGTATTCACAGGGACACAGCTAGGACATTGAGTGAAGGGTTTATAACTCCATGCCCAACACTCATGAGTTCCCATCTGGACACTCTGTCCAAGTCTCAGGGCCCACAGTACAGGAAAGATAATGAACAAGTGCCGGAATTAGTTCAGCAGAAGGCCTCCAAACTGGCTGGGGTCTGGATCGCTTTCCCTGTGAGGGGACACTGAGGAAACAGGATTTGTTCAGCCTGGAGGAGAGATCACAGTATAATAGAATAGGTCAGTTTGGAAAGGATCTCGAAAGATCATCTGATCCAGCCTTTCCTGGGGAAGGGAGACTAGATGAGATTATCTATCACCCTGTCCAATTGCACCTTGAAAACCTCCAGTGGTAGGGACTTTGCCACATCCCTGAGGAGGTTGTTTCAGTGATTGATTTTTCTCACTGTAAAAAAATTTATTTCTTATATTGAGAAGAAACTTTCTTAGTATAATTTGTACCTGTTGCCCCTTGTGTTCTCCATGTGGCACCTTATGAAGCACAAGCACCTGTCCTCTTTGTAGCCACCCTATAATCACTGGAATACTGTGATGAGATTCCCCCTGAGCCTTCTCTTCTCTGGGGAGAAAAGACCTACCTCTTCCAGTCTTTCCTCACAGGGCAGGTACTCCAGTCCTTTGACCATTTTCATGGTCCTCCTTTGGACCTTCTCCAGTCTGCCTGAATCTTTCTTGAATTGGGGGGACCAGAAACAAGTGTGGCCTGACAAGCACTGAGAGTGGGTCACCTCAGGTGATCCTCATGGATTAATCACATTCCGCCCTATGTGAGAGACAATAAACTATTAAAACATGTATATTGTACTTTTTATGATGGCTCTGTATTATTGTGAATCTAATACCTGCTGTTATACAAAGTGTATAGAGAAGAGTTATATCAGGATTCTGTATTTGTTCTGCAACTTTTCTAAATTGGGGAATTAGTAAAAGATATAAAATGAAAAACATGCTGTCTTTCAGAAGAAATTTAAAGATGTCCATTATCTTTCAAGATATGGTACGATTCTGAATTTCTCGTTGGCTTTCTGAAGCCATCTCATTCATAGTGATGAGAAACGCTGCCAGTGACACAATGACAGACTTAATCTTAACTGCAAAACCACAGAATTGTTAAAATTCTGTGCATTTTATGTATGACAGTTATGAACCTGTCACAGACCCCATTCTTTTACTATGTCAGATAAACTCTAAAATTTTGAAACAAATTACTTTGTAAGTAAAAACCTATATTTAAATTTGATGTAGTTCAAGTTACCCAATTTGTACTTATGATCCCTTTGAGACTGCACTTCAGAACTGATATAATCTTTTGGACTTGATGGAGAATCTAGGAAGCTCCTTATCCTGACAATACATTTACTACTGTTCTTTCCAATCAGTATTTTGCAAGCTTTGATAAAAAGGTATTGTCTTTATGTTTATATAAGGCCAGAGAACAATGGGAACCACTCCTATGAGCTGAAGTGGTACACACTAGTCAGACATTTAACGGGGAACACAGATCCTCTGCTTACACCACAGTCTGACAAGCTGCCTCCTGTAAATACAGGTCTTGCCCACCTAAAGTAGTTTGTGGGGCTAAGGCAGAAGCATGTGATGCTGCCTTAGTCATGTCAGTGGCAATTATTCCATGCTTTGAAAGCAAGCAGGGTCAAATCCTCCATGTCCTAATGGCTGACCATTCATTCATGCACACAATTACTTCATTGGTTCACATAATATGCCAGCTGAGAAACAGCATGGGTAAACACATGGGTGTTGGATTAACTATTGTCTGGAGCTGTGCTGTTGTTACTTTTTTTGCTTTGTAAGGGCTGTTTGTTATACACCTACTCACGTCATTAATGCCCTTCTTTCTTCAGTGACTGCAGCTGCCTGGAGGTGTCCTGGCAGGGCACCCGATGAGCCTCCAGCCAGGCTCCTCAGTGCAAGAGAGGAGCAGCCGAGCGCTTCTGCACCTCAAACTTGTCCTATGTCTGACTCTGCTGTTGGAAGGCTGCAAAACTTTTACATGTGAAGGGTCACAGGTTTAGCTATTAAAGTAATATAGATGCTTTAAATTCATTAGACTGATTTATTGATTTGTTACTATTAACTGATTTATCTAATCAAGTAGCTCTGTCACTAAAACCCTCAATACACATAAACATTCATACATGTAAACACATTTATTTTCTCAGTCTCCAAAATGTTTCTTTTGTTTGTATCATTAAAGCATATTAAGCTGCAGACCTAATCTGTATAATTAACATGGCAATATTGCTTGGAGTGTCTGTTTTATTATATAAGCAAGACATACCTAAAGGAAATATTTTAGATTTTTTTGTAGCACACTCAGTGTTAGAAACTCTATCAAAAGACTGACCTGAATAATTGACTGTAAAATACTGTAAAATATTGGATAAATAAAATTAAATTTTAAAAAAAAAAAAAAGGAAAAAAATCTCACCAACATGTAAAATACTGGAAAAAGTGTTCTCCTGTTTCCATGCTGAGACTTATTTCAACTTGTATCTATTGATTAGTACAAAATGTATCTATTAAAAATATTTCTGTAGCACTAGATTATTCAAGTTGAAAAAGTTTTTTTCCTACACTTAAATTTTTTTGATCTAAACTGTGATTAATATATTAAGGCTTAGGTGTTTAACTAGTGGAAATTGATAATTCAACTTTCAGTTGATTTCTACCAAATTAGAATCTGCTCTGTAAATGTTTTAGTTGTGCTCAGATTCCTTTCCAGTTTTTTATCTGACATGAGAGGGTCTGTCTCTCACTCTTTCCACCTCTCCGTGTGTGTGTCTCTGTTGGCAGGAGGAAAGAGGGCAAATAGAAAACCCACATTCTGGTTCAGCAGCTCAGCACAAAAAGGAGACAGTGACCAAGAAACATTATCTTAAAGTAATTTCTTATGCTTCTGCTAGAACTGCGATGTTTTCAATAATGCTTTCTCCCTTTTAAACACATTACGTTTGTAGATGTTGTTGCTATTTTTTTTCAGCTAATAACAGCATCGGATTGTATTGTAGTCTTGTTCTCTGGGTTTAATTTACTATTCTTCCCTACAGCACACTTTCTATACTGTTGCTGATGGTGCTTGTCTTACTTCCTCTGATCTCCCTCTTCTCTGTGGCAGTGCAAAAGGCTCTGCATGTCCTCATTTCAGTCATGGTTTGATTACCACAAGTCTTCTTTCCATTAGTAGCTGTGGTTGTCTATCAGAAAGCCTCAGTCTGTGAGATCAGTTTTTCCAAGCTGTCCATTCCATGCTCTAACACCTGTGACTTCTCTTTTCCAGTTACAGTGCCATGGTGCTATCAGCTATTTCAACACTTCTTTATTTTAACAGGATTCCTTGTATTTCTGCCTTCTATTGTCCAATTATAAGGATTGACATTAAAAAGAGAACTTCTTGCAGGTGCTTTTGATTTGTACCATCCATCCATTAGTTCCACAAATGAAATTTCAGATAACATGTGTGATTCAATAACAAAGTAAATCAAAAGAAGTGCCGTGACTCTTCCTTTGGCTTAGTTTGTATCTGGCTACTTGTGTGTGTGTTTTTCAGCTTCTCTGGTTGTTGGATTGCTAGTAGGACAGACTGCTTGTATATCCCAAAATCAATCCTTTTCAAACCTTCATAGTTCTTAGATATGTCTTGTCTTCTGTTATTCCCAGGAAACTCACTGCAAAGCTAGTGTCTAGTAAATATTGTACAGGCTTAATGTGATACATTGCCAGTTAATAGGTTACTTAGTAAATTTACTGGAAAACAAAACAAAACAAAACACAAACTTCCAATCATCAGCTATTGGTGGCTAGTGGACACCTCTGTGTGAATAAATCAGTTTCAAACTTCTGCCTGGAATGACTAGATGCATCATGAATTCTCACCTGTTTTTCACTGTTCTGTGTCAGGTACTTCATTCAAATATAATAACCTATGATCTTTTTTAAAAATTATTTTTCTGTTTGCTTGTTCGTAGTTTACCAACAAAATTAATTTCTAATCTGTCTTTATTGTACTGCCATGCCATTACATCTTTGCATATACTTTTCAGACTCCCTAGATCCATTAAAACTTCTCCTCTTTTCAAACTTCTGTCTTCCTTGTTTCCAACTGCTTTTGTTTGCCCCCAGGGATTTTAAGAATTAAAAATCAAGATAATGTGTCATTTCATTGCAGGATGTCTTGATTTGATTTGATTTGATTTGATTTGATTGATTGATTGATTTATAAGAGACCTGGCATTATTATTCTATGTTTCTTTCTTTTTTTCCATTTGTTTATTGTGTATGCTGATAAGAAAATTATTATGCACACTTATTCTTTCAAGTCTTTTGCCCTTGTACCACAACTTGTGGTATTTCATAAAAAAAAAAAAAAAAGTTTATTATGTCTTTTCAAGTCATGTTTGATTTCAAGTATTGAATTTATTGAATTTCATTAGCACAAAATCTGGAAGTTTATCAGGGATGTTCTCTGTGGGGTTATAATCCTTTTTTTTTTTTTTTTTTTTTTTTTTTGTGCCCCTAATTATCACACTGATAAAATGTCTGGTTTCCACACAATGATAAATATTTCCCTTTCTGTTTGAGCATAACATTCAGAGTGCTGTTGCCAGCAGTGAGCCATGCTGTGATCTGGTAGTAGATGATTTTCATTACCGGAGTGCTTGTGAAGTAGCTGTTTGTAGTATTACTTCATTTTATCCCTTGCCTTATTTTATTTATATTTCATCAATGTTATCACATTTCATATCTTAGAAGGTAATCTCTTAATATTTATTTCATTACTATCTACTTTTTCCTTTAATCTCTTTCTCACTGGTTAGAATTTCTGCTTATTTTGTTTTGTTCACAATCCTGACTGAATTCCAGTTCTTCAGTAAAAATGTTTGTGGTCTTAAACACCTGGATGTTTTAATTATGTTTAAATCTCATGCCTTCTTTTCTGCAATGTATCCAAAAGACTAATTATGATAATATGCTTTTAAATGAAAGGTGAATATACTTTTAATGTACCAGAAGTTTTGTTCTGCCGATGCTCCAAAACATCTCTATTTCACTGACTTGAACACCTCAGCATCAGTCTACCAGTAATGCCTCAGATTTGTACACCAAGACTTTCAAGTTCTCAGAGACCCTGCTTCTGTTGCTGTGTTCACTGTGGTTTTAACATATGTGTGAACCCTCAAAGACACACGCAAACACACTTACACAATGCACTGAGCTATGCTCTGCACACTACTGAATGCATTCAGGAACAGGCAGACATAGTGAAACAGTGCCCACCTTCTACATGGCAGCATACTGACTACAGCTCTGGCTTACGTGGGGGTGGGAAATAAATGTTCTAGTCTCTTCTCATCTCAGATTTATGTCTCAGCTTCCTAGAAAGTAACAAGGGCATTTAAAAGACATTTAGAAATACCTTTTCTGGAGTACTTGTCCACTAATTTCTATAGGAATAGGAAATTTCTCTTCCCTCTGACACTATTTTTTTCTGTGTTTTCCTTAAGCGTATGATATATTTAGAAAAAAAAAAATGTTCTGGAAATATTCACTCATTTAAAAAAAAAACAACCAAACAAACAACCTGAGTAGACAAAATCCTCATTTAGAATTTTTATATCTCTAGTACAGATAATCACTATTCTGCTACACAATTACCCTTTAGAATACAGTTTTATGTTGCAATGTGTATTTTGGGGATTATGATATGTATAAAGGGAAAAAATGGGAGAAGATAACTACAAGAGTAATTTTCAAAGAAAGTGAAAGGATTTGTTCCTAGCAGGAAAATATGAATCATGCTGTAGAATAACAGCAGTTAAATGCTGTCTGAAACACAAAATTGCAGGTCCTCTTGCACAACACCTACAGCAAAAGCCATAACATTAAAATAATTCACAGTCAAATGAAATTTTATTATTTGTGAGCAATAGTTTTGTGAGGAAAGGTCAGTATTTGTTTTATAATAGACACATTAGCTGTTGGTTTTTTTGTTTTTTTTTTTATTCCCCAGATAAGTAAAATCTCAACTAGTGACCATACAGTTTTGATGCAAATACCTTTCTGTTCATGGATGTCTTCCAGAATTTCCAGAATGTGTTGGTAGAGTGTCATTATACAGTCAAATTATAATAAATCACAAAAAATTACTTACATCAGTCTTATTATTAGCCTAATGCTTATTTCATACAAAATTACATTTTGTTTTAGTGAGATTGCTCAACGAATGCATGGAAAGTACAAATGCATTTTAGTATTCTCTACTTACTGATACTTTTGTAGTTTGTGGATAGAGAAATCACTGAGGTTCTGTATAAATTTTACATAAAATCTATGGAAAGCATTTTCACATCTTCCCTACAAGGAAATAGAAACTTCGCTATAATTGTTTTTAATCAAGAATTCAGTGTATTTGTATCATAATGATGTAAATTTTATTTCATGTGTGATAATAGGAGTAATAATAAATAAAGCAAGATACTGGTCAGTAAATCTTCAAGACACTAGAAATTCTACCAAAAAAATCACCATGAGAAACAGTAGATTCAGCCTCTGGATTGGGTCATTACTTTAAGTGCCTTGCTGAGGTATATCAGCAATTGTTTCTATGTGTATTTCCATGGGCACAGCTACATTTTTGTAAGCAGTAAACACAGGTCCATTGATTTTTGGCTTACTTTGGTACTGTTGTAATATCTGTCTCCTTTTCTGATGTTTCAGTATGTTCTGTTTCTTCTGAACAGTAATATAAATATTAGTTGAACTTGCTGGCTCTTTAGCTGACATGGTCCACCTGAGTCATAGGCAGATTTTGGGACCTTTTGTAGGGAAGCCCAACTGCTCTCCTTTCACCTACCCTTTCCATGTCATGACTTTGTTTCCTTTGACTTCAATAAGAGTATACCAGAACCATATCAGACCACTGGTACACCCACCTGAGTGTCCTGCTTCCAGCACTGCCTGAAATGGATGCCTAGGGAGTACAAATCAGTGTAGGAATGTAATATTTCTGAAAGCTCTTTCAGACTCTTAATTACTTCTGGTTTGGAACCTTTGTGATGGATACATTTGACCCATCTTACTCAAACTAGCAATGGTTCGATACAGGCTCCAATGGAAGTAAAGTCCTGAGCCATAACCAGGCCAAGAACTCCTCTACGAAACTCACAAAGGAACAAAGTGACCCAGTGAGTATTGATACATGTGAGCTTGGAACACAGATCATTAACACACAAGTAGCATGCAGCTTTACAAGAGTCATTTATCGAGGAACAGAGGAAATTGTGGGTACAAGGTGTTCCATGCATACCTCTCCCATTGTATGCAATTTGACTATGAGTTAACCACTTTATCCTATAAATATGACAGCCTAAGTGAGCCTTCTCTGAGCTCTCCCTGCTAGGCATCATGGTTGCATAGTGGTGATCTCCCCTTGAACTGGGATACCCCTCAAGGTTTCTTCTCAAATCAGTAAGGTCTTTTACCAACAACAGATTGCTGGATGAGCCCAATTTGGTTCTTCTGACAGAAACTGGACTGCACACCACACAACTCTCCCCTTGAGAAGGGATGCCTCTCAGTGTCGAGAGATATTAATTGTTTAGCTTAAATAAGTGAGTTTTAACAGAAGTAATCACTTAGAGTTATAATGCTGTGTGATTTAGTATGCTCTTTGCTTAGCTTTACTTACTTAGCATGAGTATCTAGATTTGCTGAAGCCTTAGGCTATAAGCTGTAAACTTTCACCTATATTTACTGAATGTGTACCTACTTAAGCAAAACAGGGCCTCCAGAGCCATCACAAACCAGAAGATAAAGAGGCTACAACCATCAACAACAGCTGCAACTAGAGAAGATAATGGCCTGCCTCGAGACAGTGAAAGAATCCAATAAGGAGTCAGAAGATCTCAGACCAGAATCACTATTGGACCAAAAGGAGCATGGAAGGTGCATGAAAAGAGTCTGAAGAGTTCATGAGGGTCAGGTGAACAGTCTATAAGGGTATAATTGCCCAGGATTTCATTGTTCAGGGTCCCCCTCTAGAGGCACCCAGCTTGAGTTGATCCTGCTGCTGTACCACTGTATTAAATTATTTCTTTTCATAAGATTCAATGTCTGAGACTCTGCTTAGGGAAATCTTGGTTTCAAACTTCAGACCGAGCTAACACTTAACATAGTAGGTGCTTCTTTAGCATCAAGGTTTGAGATTCCTTACCTGAGACTAAGAGATCCTTCCTTATCTAAGACAGAGAGAGACCTCATTTGCCACAGATCCTCAGTAATTGACTGGTAGCATGCTGGAATGAATGTCTAATGAAATCCATGTAGCTAATTCCATTAGCCATAAACCGTTGACCAATTCTGGGACTAAGTCTGGATACAGCCACACCTAGACTACTGTCTGAGAAGTTCAGAAAGCAAGGGGGTCCATTCTGAACCTTGTGACTCAGTGGAAGGTTTTCCTCACCCTTTGCATCTCTTTCATTAGACATAAACCGTTCACCAAGTCTGAGACTAACATTGGACTTAGTTGCCTCTAAGCTCTATGAAGAGTTTGGAAAGGAAGAGGGTCCACTTTGAAACTCGTGACTCAACAGGAGGTTCTCCCTTACCTTTTTACATCTCCAGTTACTTGTAAATCATTCTAAATTGATTCTAACTCAATTTTCATTTGTATGCTTCTTCCATGTAGTAAGCAGAGTGAACCTTGCCATAAAACTCTTAAGTCGCACTTTCACAATTTCATATTAAAATCACATTTGCTAATACCTTGGATGTCACTTTTGCTAATACCTTGGATGGTGATTCTTTAAGTGATCAAAACACTTGCCTGCATCAAATTGGTGTAATTGATAAGATTCTAAATCAGTGTTTATGCCAGCTTTACTGAGCCAGAGGGTGTTCATATGTATTAAATAAACCCTAAAGAATTTATTACTCCAGGTATCTATGCAGTCTCCTCTTGAAATTGTGTAAATATCCTATGACAAGAAGTTTTACAGCTTACATACAAGATGCTTGAACAGATTTTTTTTTTTTTTCTGACTGCACTACATGACCAAAGTGTTTTTACTGGGAAGAAAATGTGGATATGAGATTCTCAGTCACCCCCTCATGGCTGTTCATTATTTTATAGATGTCTGCAATGCAATCCTCCTGCTGCCATCATTCCAGGCTAGATATTCAGAAAGTAGTAATTCCTCTTATAATAGCCCATTCAAAATATTTTATCTTTCTTATTGCCTTCTTCTGAATATTTTCTAGTTCTTTTACATTATTTTTTGAGATTGGCAGGACCAGCTGCACATAGTGTTTGAGATACAGGCATACAATTCCACCACAAATCCACTAAATTCTTTCAACTCTCTGTGACACCATCCACCAGCAGTAAGAAACCAGAGATATGTGGCAACATATGAGGAAGGAAAGATTCTTTGCCTACATCTGTAACAGGAAACAGGCTCAGAAATCATTCTATGGCCCAGATGTCATCTAGTGTGGTACAAACACTGTCCATGCAACTATTTCCCATCAGAAAGAAGTGCCTGATCTTTGCTTGGATAATGCTAATTACACCGGTCCAAACTTATGCTAGGTTTTATGCTAACAATTTAACTCTTTGGATGATCACACATCGTCTCTTGCACTGTGTTCCAGCCTGGATGTTTGCTCTGGCTGAAGTATGTTCCATTGCTTTTAGAGGAACCAGAGCAGAGTAGTAGAGGTAATGGTTTGTACAGTCCTTCCTCTTTTTACATCAATATTCTGTCCCCTTCTACTGCAACAAGCAGAAGGACAATGTATGTAAATGTATTTGTGAAAGGCTGGTCTGATCAATGTAGCATTGCGCATATTTGGGCTTTGACTGTACAGTAGAGAACGGTGGAAAACCCTGTAGTCTGCATAGCTTGATAAATTTTGTCCATTATACATAGAAATATGGTATAAGAATTGATTTTTTCTGGGTGTTACCTCATGTCTGAAGTCACTCAGCTCCAGTTTTTGCTCCTTCCATTTCATGGTCCATGCCAATGGATATGCAGTTGTCCTATTCTCTGTGTACACATGTGTGCATATAAGTATACATATTTATTTTTTTTTATTTTTGAGATAATAAATAAAAATTTAATAGTTAGATCTTTCACACTAATAGCAATACTGCCAAATTTTAAAGAGGCTAATCATATTGTGTGCTGTTGTTGATTTATTATTTATTCTATTAGTAAAGGTCATCAACACACAAGAGTTTGAAAGGTGAGGTACCGATGCAAGCAAAAATTAAACTCTCTGAAAGGTGCTGTTTGGCATTCAAAGCTCTTCCCTTACATGAACCCTGCCAGTAGTTTCTTTTACATGATGTGGCACTTCCATTGTGGTGTCCCACAGTAATCTGCTGTTTAAAATCAAGGATCTAAGACAAATGGACTACAAAAAGAAGAAAACTGCTACTTCTGATTCTATTTAATACCTAGCTTCTACAACTAGCTTTTTTATTGGCAGCAAAGACCTAGTAGAGAAGAAAAGGATTCTGAAAATAAACCACCAGGTCTGACTATTTGGTCAACATACCCTTAGCAAAATAAAGAGTGAGGTAAATGATAAAGAATGCCAGATTCTTTTTCCAGAGGATGCAATCTAGCTGGCAAGTAGAACCCTCATCCACAGTTAAGCAGTCAGTGTACACTATGCGACACAGAGCCAGAAGATGACAACTATGAATGGATATTTGTAAAAAGTTTATAAAACATGAAGGTGTTCTGGCAAAATTTACAAAAGGTGGATGGTTGTGGTGAATAATCTTGCTGATGTTATTTCTCACAAAGCCATTGCTCTCTCAACCCTCAGTAAGCAGTCTTTTGAGAAGGACACCATGACACCAGAGTCAGCTATATAACTAAAAGGAGGAAAAATTATATCCAGATTTAACCTGTATCCTTGGCATAGAAACACTCAGTTTTATGATCATCTTAAATCTGTGACTAGTTATCAGCTCTTTATTTTAGGACATTCTATGCTATTCATACCCCAAAAAAAGCCATTGTCTTCTTAATTAATTGGTGTACAGTACAGTCTTTACTACAACCACCTTACCAGACTCATTGTAATACACAATTCTGTCACTTTTCAAGTGTATATCAGAAAAGGACTGAAAAGAAAACTTGTCAGAATTTTTATTTAGTAAATATTGAGACTAAAATTATTTATACATAAGTGACTTGGTTTCTGCATATGTGACTTGAAGATATTTTCAATATTCTATTTTTCCTGAATAAGGTGGGTTTAGTTTGAGATCATGTCATTTCCACATGCCATAAATTACTGTATTTTCAAAAAATTGCAAGAGCCACCAGTGCTGGGCTGTTTTACCTGACAACAACAGTCAGAGTCTGCCGACCACAGCTCCAAATCTAGAAATATTTCCTTGTGGCTACCTATGAAAGATGACGTGTTAGTCAAGCATGAGAAACATTTTGTTTGTATGATTTTGTGACCATTTATAAAATGTTTCATATAGTATAAGTAGTAAGATAATACAATGTCTTCTGGAGAAGTATTTAGTAATGATGTTGGAGATAATTAAAAACTGATGTACCACCATCTTTGACATTATTATACCAGAGACTTACTGGATCAGATGTCTATACTTAACAAAAGTACAGGCAAATACAAAGAATGCACCAGTTATAATTAGACTATTAAATCTATTAAATTCTAATTACATCTTAAAATTTAACTTGAAATTATTAAAGCACACTCGAGAAATTTCAGTGTGCATCTGCTTTACCTGTGACAATGAGTTTCCATGCACAGTGACATGAAATGATTTAGGACATATAAAAATTGAAAGATTTTGTAGCCATGAATTAGTCCTTAATAAAGTTGTTGGTTTGTTGTTGTTGTTTTTTGTTTTTTGTTTTTTTAATGTCATGCCACATTTTTAGGGTTGCTGAGAAGCCCAAGAGCAAAAATTTTTTCCACTAAAAATGCAGTTCTGCTAGGTTAATGTCTTGGCCGTTTGAGATATAAAACTCCCAGAATTTCAGAAGAAGGCAGCTGGCTTCTGCAAATCAGGCTTTAATTGTGTGACCCTGGCTGCATTTTCACGATTATAAGAAGAATGTCTTCTGATTTCCAGGCCCAGCTGGCAAGATGCCATGACCAAGTGGTACCTATAGTAACCTCTGAACTTCTCACAACTTCAATACCTTGGAGAGACTGTTTCACACTTTCTTCTTAAAAGGACAGAGCTCGGTTAAAAGCAAAATTTTGAATTACTTTAGAAGTTGTCTTATTACTCAGATTACTTCACCTTCTTCACATGTTCTGTATGTGCCTTTATGTTTTGTAAAAATTTTGTGGTAAAATCCTGATTCCAAATGAGGTGAATATAGTAATAATCATTGACTTTATCAGGGTCAGAATTTGCCTCTTATTTTTTTACCTTAAAACTTGTATTTTATCTGTACCAGTGCTGACAACCTTAACACAACAGCAGGAAGTTTTTCTGTCAAAGAACACTAAAGACTTTGACCTGCAATGTCTGTTACAGATGCAAAACAGACAAGTACATTATCCTGCCTTAGATCCTTCTGTGAGATTCTCCACTGTGGCAATTGCTCTAAAATTATTTAGCACCGTTAGGCAGAATGCAAGTTGACTATTGTTTAGCTGATTGTGTGAGGTATATTTGTTTCACAGTCTTTTCTTTCACTTTTATATATCCAGCCTTCCAAGTACTTGCATCATCGATCTCCGGCATCTTGTCACAAAAGACAACTATTGGATATTTATGATAGGTGCAGTCCTTTTTACTTTACATCTGCACCTTTTCTGACATGATAAAGTTCTGAGGTCTGATGATAATCTTCAAACATTACTTTAGTGCACTGTAGTGGTAGAATAATATGTAACTCTATATTAATATTATTATTAATAATAATAATAATAGACTATTTGAACTTTAGTCTCACAAATAGAAATCTGGCAAAAGCCGGGAAAAGCATCTGTATGCTTAGCTGAGCATTGTCACTGGACTTGCAAAGCCATTACAGTCTAATTGCTACTGTAACAGTTAAATAGAGATAATTCAATTATGTTAGGTTTTAAGACATTTCTTGTAGACTGAAATTTTTAATCTATTTATTTTCATATATCTTGAATGCTGCTTAAGTTAACTTACCTGCAGGGATTATGTGGTTTATAACAACAAAGAAGGCAACTTGATGCTAAAAGAAAATTTCCCTTTCATTTTTAATACCAGGTTTACACAAAACTATCACATTCTCCAAGGTCTCAACTGATTGTCATTTGAGGGATTCAGGAAGGGTCGCAGCAGCATTCAAAGTAGACGGAGCTTTAGTAGATGCATAATTTCTGAACTGCAGAGCTAGAAAGGGCAGAAATTATTGTTTGAGATAAAGGTAGATCATGCATTTCCATATACTTTCCTTGTCACAATTCAAAGAATATAAAAGAAACTTTCCACACAAACTGATGACACTGCCTGCTGGCAACAGAGTAATAACTGTCCCAGTAGGCTGTTAAGCAGGTTAAGTGAACATGTCCCTCTCAAGCTCACCTCAGAAACATTTTAAGATCATCAACAAAAGCTATTCTGTGCATCCCAGCAAAGCAATTCTTTTTTCCCCATGCACAGGCAAATCACATTTTTGATGTTAAAGCAATAGGAATAAGTGGGATGACAGCAGTTTCTAATTCTCTATTAAATCAGAAGAAACCTTCTCCTGTCCTCACCTTGAGAGAACCAAATTATTTTCCAACATCATGTTTCTTTACCTTTCACTTCTTAAAATTTAAGATAAAAGGTCAGGATTACCCTCAAGAGGAGGAGGGGGGTGGAAGTGGTACCACCAGTGATAGGCTGCATAGGCTTGCTAAGCTTTAGCCCATCCTTACTCTTCCCAGATAAAGCTGCACACATTATACTAGTGTCTTTTCATTTTTCTGCTAAACACTGGAGGATAAATTTCTTCATAACTTTTACTCCTTGCAAAGTAGTGTTCCAGCTGTATATTTCAGGAAGCTGTGGTTTGGCTTCTCAGGGTTCTCAGAGGAAAACAAGATCAATAACTTGTCACAGCAAGAGATACTTTTACTGTCTGCAGGGTGCTGTAATATAGCATTTTTGATGGGGAAAAAAAGAAAAAAAAAACCCAAACAATTCTGAGCTTGTCTTTGTGCAGTTGGACAGGTTGCTATTAAGCTAGTAAACCAATTTTTTTCTCAAATAATTTAATGCTGAGATTATTAGGCATAAGTGTCATTTTGTAACAACATTTTTGTTTAGGGCTTCTTTGTAAATAAGATATGTAAAAAATGCGGCTGCCTTTGATTTGCTTCTGTGTGTTGTATAAGCATGAACAGGCAGTTCCTGAGGAATCTGCTATGCCTACAAAGGAAGCAACTGAAAATGATGACAATATAAAGCTTTATTATTAATATTTACATTATTGCCTACAACTTTAAACTGACTTTTCCCCTTTTCTATTTCATTTTAAGATGATGAATCTCTTATGTTAGGCAACAGTGAATATATAATTCTTACAAATATGAATAAACATAGCCGCTTATTGACCTTGTATTTTTATATTTTATTAAGGAATTGAGAAATTAATTCTGTTTTGTTTGGCAATTTATGTTCAAACTGCAAGACATGTCAAATTTAATTGCAAATGTTACTGATAAAGATTGAAAGTAATTTTCTTCACCTTCTTAATTTAATAATCTCTATAATTACAAATTATTGTATCATTTCCCATAGTCACACTGGTATTTGTATGGAATGGAGAAAATAGAGGCAATATCAAATTAAGTTGTATTTGCTTCTGAAATACATTACCATTCTATTCACGTATCTTCAATCTGCACAGCTACAGTAAAAGACCAGACATTTCAGTAGCTCTGGCTTCAACCTGAACACTTATGGAAAGTCAGAGAAAAAAAAAGTTGGCTCCACAAGTGATCATGTGAAATGCATTAGAATCACAGGATTATTTTGGTTGGAAGGGCCTCTGGAAGTCATCTAGTCCAACACTCCACTCAAATTAAGTCCAATTAGAGCTATTGCTCAGGGTTGTACCCACTCCAATTTTGAGCATGTCCAAGAATGGAGATCCCACAGACTCTATGGACATATTTTTCCAGTGTTTAATCACCCTCACAGAGCAAAAGTTTTCTTTCATATATTTGTGGCAGGTGCACCTGCCCAATGAAAGCAGAGCTTCTTGGCTGCTGAGGTGTAGCAGCTTTGGGCTGCCTTTGTTCTCAGGGCTTCACGGTAACTGGGGCCTTTGGCCAATGGGAGCCGCTATTGACTACAGGTCAGATTCGTCTTGGGTATAAATGGAGTCCCCTGGGGGAGCCATTTGGAGATCATCCCCTGGAGCAGCACGCTGGGGTTGGGGACTCTCTCCTTGGGTCAGGAGCTGCCCAAGGAAACTCCTCGAGGTGTCTTGGGTCAGGATGCTGCCCTGAGGAGGTCCTTGAGGTTGAGAGCCCTCACTTGTCAGGTGAGTGATAGAGCATTTTTAGTTGCTGTTAAACCCTAGGGAGTGGTGTTTTGTTCTGCGTTTTGGGTTACTGTTAAACCCTAGGAACCCTTGTTCTGTTCTCCTCTCACAGACATTCAAACCTGTAATTTATAGAGAGTTAGTTAATTGTGTTAATAAATTATTAATTTTTGGTGATTGGTTGCTTATTTGAGAGCCTCCGTAACAGATTGGTGTAGTTGGCAGGATGTCAGTTAGAGGAGTTATTGCAGAAGTATAGTTGTGTCCCTTCTCCCCCAGATGTACAATGGGCGAAGGAGAAGTGGTTTGATCCAGTGGCAGTTGTGAGAAAGTTGGAACAAAGCCAGGGAAATTGGTAGAATAGTGGAAGTGAAGGAAAAATGTGTGCCATTTCAGGTGCCTGCTTGATTCACGCGCAGGATTATTTTGTAATAGAGGAGAAAGATAACTTAGAGGAGCAGTTGGAAATGGATTATTTGAAGACAGAACTGTTACGAGAAAGAGAAGATGGTTATTAGAAAAAAAAATTGAAATTATGCTGGCACAAGCGAAAAAGCCTCTTAGTGTTGTTCAGATTCAAAAGTTAATTGCAAGTGTAGATCTTGAGGAGGGGGATGGAGATATTTGGGGAGAGTCTGATGAAAGTGGCTCAGAGGAAATAGAGGAATTTTGGGGAAAGAAATGTGCAACCTCTCACTAAAACAGAAAGGCACACAGGTCCACAAGGTGGAAACACCCAAACCATGGTCCGTACAACCCCCTGGGCAGTACCCAAGCTTAGTGAACTTCAGGTTAAATATTAACATAAGCCAGGTGAAACTGAAACTGAGTATTTGTGGAGAGTTTCTTTAAAGGGGGGGGGGGGGGAATAGAATTCTGTTTAGTGATGACGAGGTGGAAGGTTTCTGGGTTCCCAGAATTTTTTTAAGTGATGGACCAGTGGGTAACCAGCCAATAACATCTCAAATGGCTTACTGGGCAGGGGGTGTGGACCCTAAGGAGAGAGGGGAACCTGTTACCATTAACGTGAAGGGATGGTCAGAGCTGGCAGATGGAGTAGAAAAGGAGGATGGCATTCAGGCGATGTATGAGAGGGGGTGGTGTGGAATCCCACTTGCCACACCATCTTCGAGATCTTATTAGAGGGCTCCCAGATGCCTTAAAGATATATGTCCAGTGCCTTAGAGAAAGGGTGTAAATTGAATGCAACCAGCAAAACCCCCTCGTCTTTCGCGTGCATGTGTTAACGTGGGCAGAAGTACAACATGATCTGGTTACTTATGGGCGAGAAATGGGGTGGACTGACCCAGGTGGGGGCAAAAATGGAAGCCAGAGGATTTGGCAAGTCAGTTGGAAATGTCCCCCCAAGCAGCCTTCCCGCCCCAGGATAAGTCAGGTCGATTTTATGATTCAGGAAGGAATCATCTTTGGCAGAAGCCGTTGGCACTGGGGGTACCCTAAGCAATATTACATGGGCAATCTACTGGTAACATCTCAGGCGGGTACAATTGCTGGAGGGCAGAACTCGAGAAAAAAGGAAAAATATTAGGTTTTGATGTTTTGGCAGGTAAAAAGCGGTGTTTACCAGACGGCAGTGTGGAATTTTGGAGTTAGGGGGACAGAAGTTACCTGTGTCTCTCAATATCCATTGCCTACCGCTGCCAAACAGGTTATGTTTGAGGTGATTAATGATACTGAAAAAAGATTATAAATGCTACACATTCCCCTTATAATTCTCCCATGTGGCCAGACCCAAAACAAAAAAAGGTGGCAATTAACAGTCGATTATGGGCAGTTGAATGCCCATCCAGGCCTTTTGTCAGCTGGATGGTCTGGCTGCGGTGGACACAGCCCTGCAGGAGCAGCCGACCAGGTCTGGGACTGGCTTTTTGGTGTTTCCTTTGTCAGAAGTAGAAATCACTTTGTTCCCACGTGGGCCGGCGTGCAATTTACATTTGCATGTCTTGTCTGGGGATATCGGCACTCCCCAACAATTGTCTGCTATGCACTGGCTCAAAAGCTCGCTAAAACCATGCCCAGAGAAGGGGTCAAGATCTCTGGAAAAAAAAATAAACCCTCCTGTGGGAGTCTGGCAGTGAGAAACTGCAAGGAAGTGCTATGTGCAGTTAGATCATTATTGCCACACACAGCAGATAGAAAATAAAACTTCCAAATCAGTTTAATCAGGTAACAGGAGCCACTTTGCTGCCGGGGTGGTCCAGGAGTGGGCACACAAGGAGTACAAGTGGGTTTGCACACCCCTTGCTATACTCAGGCTAATGGGCATTGTCAACATGCTTGAGAAGCCTTAGGTAGAGGTGGAAAAACTCCTGTATTAGTGCTCAATAGATAATTACTAATTTTTAACTTGATGCCTGGGTTCTGATCCGAGGCCTAGTTCTGTTTTTTTGTTAGGATCTTGGAGGAACAGTTGACTTTGACATCCTGATTGGCCATGGGGATCCATATGGACAATCAAGACTTGGATTACAACGTGGTGGCAAATGAGTCTTGTGAAATATGCATCATTCAGAAAAATGTGATTGAACTCGGTGCTGTTGTTTTAATGTCACTTTAGGTCAATAAATGAAGAAAGTGGCAATTGTTACCATATTAAGCATCAATTGATTAATTGGATATGTTTGAATCTTCCTTGTTAGAATGGTTAATCAGCTTCCTTCAATTTTGATTGTAATACATTGTATGGTTGAAGGTTTTTTGTTTTTTTTTTAAGATCTGATTGTATAATCATCTAGGAATGACAATCCACAATGAGTATGGAGACTGACCAGAACTGCACTTCCTTTTAACCTTGGAGGCAAGAGGTGGCTGCACCACCACTTCAAGGAAACCAGCTGAATCATGACTGTGGTCACAGGGTGGATTGTGACAGGTGCATCCGCCCAATGAAAGCAGAGCTTCTTGGCTGCTGAAGTGTAGCAGCTCAAGGCTGCCTTTTTTCTCAGGGATTTGCAGTATTTGTGGCCTTTGGCCAAATGGAGATGCTACTGACTACAGGTCAGATTTGGCCTGGGTATAAATGGAGTCCCCTGGGGGAGCCATTTGGAGCTCGTCCCCTGGAGCAGCAGCTGCGGTCAAGGACTCTCCGCTTGAGTCGGGACGCCACTCAAGGAAACTCCTTGAGGTGCCTTGGGTCGGGACGCTGCCCTGAGCAGGTCCTCAAGGTTGAGAGCCCTCACTTGTCAGGTGAGTGACAGAACGGTTTGGGTTGCTGGTAGACCCTAGGTAGCAGGGCTTTGTAAAGTGTTTTATGTTGCTTAAACCCTAAAGAGTTGTGCTTTGTTCTGCATTTTGCGTTGTCGTTAAACCCTAGAAAATTGTTCTTTTCTCCTCTCACAGACATTCAAACCTGTAATTTATGGAGTTAACTGTGTTAATAATAAATTTTTAATTTTTGGTGGTTGGTTGTTTATTTGAGAGCCTCCATAACAATGTTTAAGTGGAATTTCTTATGTTCCAGTTTAGAATCCTAGAATCACATGAGTCTAATATGGAAAACAACCACTGGAGAACACCTGCTTCAAGTTTCTGTTGAGAGGAGGGCCTTAGATTAGAGGGCCTTGTCAAGCCTAGACTTGAATATTTTCAACAAGGAAAAATCCATCACTTCTCTAGGCAACCTATCTCACTGTTCAATTGTTCTAATTGTGAGGAATTTTTTATTCTTATATACAGATGGAATTTTCCCTGGAACAAGTTGTATTTTGCTCTCATATTACTATATATCTTCAAGAAGACTCTGGTTCAAGTTTTCTACACTCTACCTATAGATAACAGTAAGAGCCCCTCTAGTCTTCTCTTCTTCAGGCTGAACAAACCAGCTGCCTCAGGCTCTCCTGATATGTCAGGTACTCCAGCCCCATACCATCTCAGCGGCCTTTTGTTGGACTCACTCCAGTATGTCAATGCCTTTCTTGTATTGGGAAGTCCAGACCTGGCCACAATACTCTAGATGTGATGTCACAACTGCTGAATAGAGATGAGAATCTGGCTACATAAATGCAGATACAACCTAGTATGCAGGTAGCCTTCTTTGCTGAAAGGGCACATTGCTGACTATATATCTGTATCTACAGATGTCCATAAAGATGCATCTATATCTATAGACATATATGTGTATCTACTACATGGATAATGGGTCAGAGTGCACTTTCAGCAAGTTTGTGGAGGATACTAAATCATATATAGTAAGAATTAGGGAGAGAGATGGATGATATCAGTAACTGTATTTGTAGATATCTATATAAATCAATAGATAGATCTATGTAATACAGAGATACTTCAGTATTGAACCTGTTATTGAGTCCTCAGGAGAGATACTAGTAACTGGCTGAAATCCGGATTTTGTATTGCTGATCATAACCCTCTGAGCCTGACAATTTAGCCAAATTTTCAACACTTTACCAAGTCCATATCTCATCTCATTTTAAGGAAAAACATGCCAAAAGACTTGCAGAAGTCAAGGTGAATGACATCCACTGCCATCCTCTTGTCCACAGACCCAGTCATCTCATCACATGAAACAATCAGGTAATCAAGTACGCCATGTATGATTTGTCCTTGTAAATCCATACTGCCTGTTCCCAGTCACCTTTTGCTTTTCATATATCTAGAAATAAATTTAAAGAGGATTTTGATCCACAAACTTTACAGAGACTAAAGTGAGGCTGATCAGACTACAGTTTCCTTGGTCCTCCTCACCTTCTTCAAGACAGATGAGACATTTTTCTTTTTCTATCTCCAGAAATCTCAGAACCAGAAATCTAGTCAGCAGTCTTACAGTGACATCACTCAAATAAGATATGTAGCCCACGAAAGTGCACTTCACTGCAGATTATAGTCTAATGTAAAACTTTGTGGCTAAAATGATCCAGGATTTCTTCAATTACAGCTTCAGCTTCTGTAAGAATTGACTCAGCTCTCTAGCTGTCAACTGGAGAGTTACTCAAGCTTCCTTTAAGATCTTTTGGATCATATTTTTGAAAGAAATACCAGCATGCACCTCTTCTTTTGTAAGTGGGTGAAATCCATTCCTCTGTCAGCTTCATTCATGAAAGTGAAAAACATACATTATTCCTCTGCAACTACATAAAGAGCAAAAAGATGTGTTTTCCCTTCACTCCCAATCCCCTGCTATGTTCTATATCCATGCATGAGTAAATGTAATTATGTCCAATCTTTTGACATAAATCCCAGAGGTAAGTGAGGAGGTAGACAAGGAGACATAAAAGATAAGTGGCCTCTTGTTCTTTCTTAGCATAAAATTGCTCCTGCAAAAGTAAGAACTACTTTCCTGAGAATTATTCTTTTAATTCCAAGTCAGTTGTCATTTGATCAGTAGTCTGTCTTAGTATTACTGCATGCTATGGTTTCTGCTGATTGACTGCCACCTGATGCTCCAAAATGTCCATGTGATAGAGATGCATACTTACAACCCTTTCACTAAAAAATATACACTTTTAAGTCTACTTCTAAAAATCCTGTTGGTAAAGTACTTTTGTATAAATGTATATGTACTTTATATATAAAGTACTTTTGGACCTTTAAAGTGTATATGGGTGTTAGAATGTGTCAAAAGCTTAGCAGGCATAACAAGAATAATGTAGGTCTGGTAGGAGAGTAACATGTTGTTACAATAAATGCCCCCGACCCATATGTATTGACATTGATTTTACCCTACTTAACATCAGTGTCTACCAATTTGTATAATGACTTTGGCAATAACCCTAAGTGGATTCAAATCTTTTGTGTATAGGCAGTCCCTCCACATCCATCCTTAACAACTACCTGCTCAGAAAATATTCTCTGGATGGTTTCTTAGGGCATAAGAAGAGAGGTGAAGATAAAAAGTCTTCACATGAAGTAAACAGAGAAATAAGAGAACTTTCTATGTGGATTCAGACAGTTACCCTTTAGACACTGTCCCTTGGTATTCTGATGAGTGAAAAGACAAAAAATTAGCACATCATAATTTATCCAAGTATGAGACTAAATGTACATTCTGTAAACAAACCTGGAATAAAATAACCAGAAAGATTGGAAAGGAACAAAACAATACTTTCATACATAAATAGTATTGGAAACTATGCAGCAGTAAACAATAACATATTTGAAAAGTTGTATGTGTTACTATTAGTAATACCAAACAAAGACTGTTCGAATACAAGGACTGCTTATTCTGTAACAGCAGGCTGATTCTTTGAGCTGCATGTATACATTTGGAAAACAGCCAGAAACGACATTATCAGATTCTACATTTTTTTGCAGAAATGTTCAAGGCCATAAATTTTTAGTTCCTCTTCTGTATGCCAGGAATAGTAAATGAAGGCCAGGCCAAAAGATAGCAATGGAATCAAGAAACAATGTGTGTGAGAGAGAAAGATACTAGCCCTGAAGATACCAGGAGGAATAATTCCCTGTACACTTGCTTGACAGCAGTAGAATTGTAGTCAATGTACAGAGGATTTGCAGGATAACTTTTCTTTTATTCTCACACCAAGTGAAGGCAGGTAAACAATTAACAACTGTATTGCGTGTGGCCTCAGGTGAATATGAGAGAGTAATAAAAGAATTAAAGTCAAAAAGCAGAAGGTATTTTTGATCAAGCTATGATTTTCTTGTTTGGTGCATTCCAAACAAAGCACTTGGGGAACTTAATCTGATCCATCACCATAACTGAAGGGTAAATCAGTAAATGATTAAATTGATCTGATACTATGCTTCAGTTTCTTTTGAGTCATTAGCTCAAACTGTCGGGATTACTGGAATCTGTACCAAGGGACGCCAGCAGTGTAAAGAGAGACCTAAGATTTTAGCTGTTACTTATTACAGATATACAAATGACTTTCATTTGTTAAAGTTCAAGAGAACAGATTCTGCTCCCTTTCTCAATTTAAGTCCTGTTATTGCACCAGCTGAGTCCATGAAGTAATTAATTCTGAATATACCAGTACCATGAAACACTATGTTCCATTCTTTGTCCTTCCTTATTGCAGAATATACATATGACTGACTACTACCTATTCAGCCACGCTTGGAGTGGATAGAGCACAAGACAGTAAGGGCATTGAATGTTTGTGTGTGTGAAAGCAAATCAAAGGAAAGAAAAAAAAATGTAGTTAAGGTTCTCATTATGCTGAAAAGTCACAGACAAGGCAGAAACTGATGACTAAGAGGACTGAGGTAATGTATTATATAGGTTAAGGAAATAAATGTTGTTAAAGGCATATGTTAGACTTACCAGACAAGACAGAAAAAAGTAAAATATTTTACAGTGGATATTTGATTTTGTCATTCTTTGTAACCAGAAGCAAAAAAAGAAAAATTACATTCAGATCTGTTTTAATGAAGTTTAAATAAATTGCTATTATCATGGAATCTGAACTCATTACAGTAATTCACTGCAAAGCATGGTTAAGAATTGCCATGCATCACATTATCCTCTTTCTCTCTACATGTGAAAAAAAAAAAAAATTGCTTGTTGATAGTTCTTTTAATTTATGTTGAGTGTAATGTGGTGCTAATGATGTTCTTTGTGCTTTCATTAACAAAGATGGTGCCAAAGGACCATATCCTTAAAATACAAAATCATGGTATTTAAGTTTTTCTTACTTTTTGTTTGCCATTCTGGCATAGGGCTCATACAGAGAAAAACGCCCCTTGTATTTATTAGCTTCTCTTTTCCATAAGCAGTTATATCGTGGCACAGAATTGGAATTACTGTTGCTTTTGACTGTCTTTTGAATTTCTAGAGTCTGAACTCATATGAATTCCTTGCAAATATGACCAGGGATGTATAAGATTCAGCTTCAGAAAGGTTTAAATTTGGACTCAAAGTTCAAAGGAACTGAAGACAGTAAGCTATCTCTTTAGTTTGGAAGTATCCATATTTTAAAAATAGTTGCATTTATTTTGGTTCATATACTCTAATGACTGATCAATTTTAACTGCTACCTCTTACTACTGTAGTTGAAAACAGTATAGATCTGGAGTGAAGTAATTCTGCATACAGTTTCCCATTCTGTAACATTTTAAGGACATTGCCATAGGATCTCTTTAGCAATATTCAATAAAAATGGGGAAAGATAATTTTTAAAAGTACATCAATGCTATCACTGTAATACACTGTTGCACATTAATGCCTATAAAAGATCTCTATTTCTTCAATTATCTAATGAACATTGCAAAATGCATCTGAAAAACTCCTAAATTCAGTTTGACACATGCAAATTTGTCTGTAAAAAGCTGCATGATCATCTGAAGATATTATTATTTGCTAGAAGAGTGCTGTATCAGGTGGACAGAAAAATTTCAACAAAAGCTTATATGCTGTTTCAGCAAATTAAAAGCAAATCTTGTGAGCTAGACTCTGTGGTGGTATGTAAGACTCAGATAAACTGTTGCTCTTTTCAGATTCAAGTGAATGAAGGATTGTGTTTTTTCAGCACAAATTGTTCACTCATTCGATCCCATAGCTATGTAGTTCCTGATGATCTAATTGAGGTTGAATTCAGCTATTCCACGATGGAATTTAACGGTGAAGAAGAATTACAGTGCAGAAGGTTCTTAGGCTTAAGTTACGATACTGATTCAGAGACATTTTCTGTTCTATTTCCTGTATAGATATAGCTACTGGTTTTGCAGGACTGGAGATCCTGGCATCAGGATCTCCTGGCAATATAAAATACATGCTGTAGAGATGAAACAATATCATTCCTTGTTAAAGGTAAGTTATTATAAAAATATTACGTAAAAAAAAAAGAACTTGGTAGGAAACAGAAAATATAATAAACCAGACTAACTTCTTAGGATTAATCATACAATCTTAGAACAGCTGAACTCGGAAAGCAGCCTTTGGGGACCATTTTTCCAATTGACGCTGCTCAAAACAGAGTCAACTAGAATAGGTTGCCCAGGACTGTCTGTAGCTGGGTTTTGAATATCTCCAAGGATGGATACAGTACAACAACTTTGGCTACCTATTCTAGTGTTTGATCAGCCTTAGAGGAAAAGGAGTGTGAAGGAGTGTTGTTTAAATTTAATTTCTTGTATTTCAGTTTGTGTCCACTGCCTCTTCTCCTTGCATTGGGCACAGGAGTCTAACTCTATACCCCAGTCCCTACGTCAGGTATTTATACACCCTGAGCTTGCTTTTCTCCAGGCTGAACAGTCCCAACTTTCTCTCTCAGTCTCTCCTCATATGTCAGATGTAACACTCCCTCAGTCATTTCCATGGGCCTTTAATGCACTCCAGTATGTCCATATCTCTCTTGTACTGGGGAACCCAGACCTGGACCCAACACTTCAGACGTGACCTCACCAGGATAGACTAGAGGGGAAGAATTACCTTCCTCAATCTGATGGCAATGCTTTTTCTAATGCAACCCAAGATGCTGTTGGCCGCCTTTAACATGAGGGCACTCTGGGCGGCTTTTTTGAAAGAAAAAAAAAATGATCATGAATATATGATCAACTTATTGTTCATTAGGAGTCCCAGGTCCTTTTCTGAAAAGCTACTTCCCAGCTGGTCTGTTCTCCAGTGTGTACTGGTACATGGGATTATTTCTTCCCAAATTCAGGTCTTGGCATGTTGCCTTGTAGAACTTTGAGAGGTTCCTGTTGGCCCATTTCTCCAGCCAGTTAAGGACTTTTTGCCACTGATCACAACCCTCTGAGCCTCACAGTTCAGCTAGTTTTCAGACCACCTAACTGTTCACTTATCTAGTCCATATTTCATCAGTTTGTCAACAAAGGTGTTATGGGAGATGGTTGAAAGCTATACTAAAGTCAAGATAAAAATATCCGTGGCTCTTTCATGTACCAAGCCAGTTATCTAATTATAGAAGGCTCTCAGGCTGGTCAAGCATGTTTTACCCTTAACATAAATCCATGCTTACTACTTGAGTCACTTTCCTGTCCTTCATTTATCTGGAAATGATTACCAGAAGGATTTCATCCATCACCTTCTCAGGGATTGGAATGATCAGCCTGTAGCTTCTGGGATTCTTTGTCTTACCCCATTTAGAAGAAACAAGTGACACGTTCTTTTTTCCAGTCCTCACACTAGGACAATGTCTCTATATTCCCCACAGATCACTGACTGTACTTTCATATTTCATACACTTCTTTATATTTGAGATGTCAGCAGCTCCTTGTTCAAATGTACAAGCCTCTTGCCACCTTTGATTTCCTGCAAGTCAAGATGGATCATTCTTAAGCTTGGAGGAGGGGATCCTTGAAAATCAACAAGCTCTCCTGGACTCTTTTTCTCTCCAAGACCATATCCCATGGGATTCTTCCAAGCAGATCTCTGAAAGGACCAAAATCTCTTCTGAACTCCATGGTTGTGGTCCTGCTTTTTGCCTTGTTCTTTCCTCTCAGGGTCCTGACTCCACTGTCCTATGGTCACTGCAGCCAAGGCTTCTCTCAGCCTTTACAACCCTGATAATTTCTTCTTTGTTTGTGAGTATCACATCAGCAGAGCATCTCCCCTCATCAACTTCTTAATCACCTGTGTTAGGAAGCTGTCATCAATGCACTCCAGAAACCTCCTGTATTACTGCTGTCTTTACTGTGTTGTCCTCCTAGCATATACTGGGGTGTTTAAAGTCCTCCATGAGGACCAGGGCCTGTAAACATGACACTTCTAACTGTATGAAAAAGGTCTCATTACTTCGTCCGAATCAAGTAGTCTGTAGCAGACACCCACAACAGTGTTGAACATGTTGCATATTAATTTTATTGATCACATCCTGTATATTTCAGGTTCTATTAATCAGTCCTTCCAGAGAGAAGCTTCATATTTGATACCACTAAAGCTGACCACTATTCTTTTTCACCATATAAGAAGATATTCTAATGTCATCAGTAACACACTGCTAATAGTCTAGTTGTTGACTCTTCATTTCTTCATGAGAAAATAAAATAATAAAAATCTAGAGGTAATAATTGAAGCACTCTGATGTTGATTGTAATTGCATGTTCTGTTCAGTAAAATTTTATTTAGGCTAATTTTCTAGAGACTTACTTTTTATAATTGACACTCCTCTCTTAGAGGCAGAATCTAATTAGATTCCATGTCACTGAATAAAATTGGAAACTTCATTCAAATGTAAATCACAGTAGTCTGGGAATGTACAACCTGAATAAGCAGATGTGCTGAATAGGATTTATTTTTGTTTTTAAGGCAAGCAAACTATGTGATATGAAACAAAGTCATCTTTATCAAATAATTTCAATGTGTTTTATAGGTGATTTCACATAAATGAATGTGTTGCATTTTTTCTTCTGATTAGTTCAGAACATAAGTTTCATTTTCAGCTTTTTCACTCGTTCTGCTAAGAAAAAAAAGTCTGTACACTGTGTTGCTTTTTGTTGCACTGCAAATTTATATGACTATAACTTGTGAAATGAGGAGAAAATGACTGTTTACAACCTAGAACATATATTAGAATTTATACCAAGCATCTAAATTGAATGAGGGAACTTCAGGACAGACTTAGCTTCCATCTGTTACAAACACCCAAACCAGATTGCCTGCAAAAAATTTAGCACTAGGTTTCCTGTGATCTTGCTATGTACTGGATGAAGTAGTCTCCTTTACTTACTCCATTTATGACATGAATAGAAAGAACCACATCACTGTACAGAAAATAGCTTGTGTGATATAATTGGAGATAAATGCTGAAGTCTCAATATCACAGTGCGTCACGCAGCACAATGTTTAAGACAAGTGATGGGGGAAAGTACAGCTACAGAGCAGGTGTATGGAGGAATATCACAGATTAAGGGGAAACACTGATTTCATCTCACTCTCCATTTTCTTACCTAACATCATAGCCATAAGCATTCTTTGAGGAACTATAACTTGGATTGCCCAGTATCACACACAGAAAAAATACGATTACTCTTATCACAATGCATCATCAACTTTTATATCCGATCTGCACTGCTTCCCACCAGATTCCTAGACATAATAAAGAAACAGATTGACTTCATGGTCTATGTAGACTATTAGGTTATAAAATAGTATCAATCCAAACAAATCTCTTAAATAAAGCACAGGTTAGAAAATAGTATCAATCCAAACAAATCGCTTAAATAAAGCATAAAATGGTGTTTTGAAAATGGGGTACTCAAATATATACTGTACCCTGGAAAAATACATTTCATCATGCAATTACTTTCTTCTAGTTTTGTAAAATTTCATCTTTTGTCTTCCCTCACCACTGATGCATTTATTAATTTTATTACCAATGCATGAGGAAAATAAATCTCTGACAAAACAATTAACCCAACTTAATATTCAGAAATGAAAAACTATGGCTCGCTGAAACTACAAAAAAAAAAAAAAGTGTTTGTTTGCCTGGTTTTTTATAATTGAGTATCTTGAGACAAATATTTCAGTCAAACATTCAGCCATGCACATCTGACTGGGATTGTTTTTATATTAGATAAATAATTTTAAGAAAATAAATAAATATATTTTTCAAAGCTGCCTGAGGAACCTGGTCAGTTTCTAGATTTAATCAGGACTGGACTTTTAAGTATCTTAGAACTTTTTGAAGTCTTAGCCCAAGCTTCCAGTTGATAAGCTTTTGCAACTTCAGTTTCCGTATTCTCCTCTTCCTTCCTTCACATAAGCAGATATATTTAATTTTATTGTCAGTTTGCTGTGGGTTTTTTGTCATTTGATATTCCTGTTGCTGATAGCTTTTGGAAACTCATGTGCCTGCTATAGTATGATCCAGTCAACAGTACTGTGCAATTATAACTTTATATACTACTTTATTGCCAACATATAACAGTTCCTCCAGTACTGGGGCCTATTATTTGTTCTCTAGTGTATTTGTTATTGCAGATAGCTCTTCATCAGTCATGAAAGATCAAAATTAATGTTTTATAAGCATCTAAGTACAAATATAGATAATAAGTAATAGATCCAATGTAGGGGTTTATTAATGTGTCTTGTGACTTCGTTGTCTTCACTGGACTGCTCAGCTAGCGTTGTTTTCATTATGGGTTCTAATACTTCTTCTTCTCCCTAAAAATTACACATGTTCAAGAATTAATGAGGATGTAAAAACATTAATTATAAATAGCTACACTAGAAAAAGTAGCCCCCCAAAGAAGATGGCCTTTTCTTCCAAACCCCAAACCAGCAACATTCTTCATGATTTTCACTGGAAATTTTATTACTTACAGGTAAAGGTAGATAACACAGTACTGTTGTCAGGTTTGTAAAAGCCTGGACAATGATTGAAATTAAATTAAGAACAGTCTTAAGATTGATGTACATGTTATCATTACCAGCATTGCTACATTTTACACGGGTATTCTACAAAGTGATACAAGTCTGTTCCTTGTCTTTAGTCAATTGGGAGGGGGCAAATATTAAGTTTGTACATTAGTTTTAATTTTTATACGTTATTTATGCATTATTTATACATTATTTATGCATATTTCATACATGTGAGCTTAAAAACTAAAGCAAAAGCAAAGTCCCAAGGAGTTCCATCTCCTCCTTTACCTTTCTAAGAATACCAGGCACAAGTATGCTCTAAAAGGATGATTGTTCTCTTGAGATCTACTACAGCTATGGCAGCAAAGTGGAAAGGACTAATGGAAAGACTTGCATGAGTTGAATTATGATGCTGTCTTCTAAACCAACATCACATCAAAAAGAGGAGAAACGTTTACGTTTGTAGTTGTGCAGGTGCACAATACATTTCTTAGGGCAACTATGTGCTTGGGTTAAATCGTTACTTTTTTTTTTTTTTTCTTTTTCTTTTTAATGTGGGAGTTTCCAGCACTGGGTTGCAAATATTCAGATCTGAAAAATTCAAAATCATTTATGTAATAGTTTAAGAATCACAAGACAATTTAGGCTAGAAGAAACCTCAGGAGGTCTCTAGTGCAACTTTCTGCCCTAAGCAGGGTCAACTGTGAGGTCAGACCATGAAGAACCTGGCTCCATCCTCTTGCTAATCCCCTCACACAGTGGCCTGGACAGGCTATTGTTAGGTCTCCTTGAGCCAGTCTCTCCTCCAGGCTGAACAATCCCTAGATTCTTTCCTGCAGAGCTTCTTGCAGCCAGGCAGGTCATAGTCTGTGCCCTTGCACCAATACTTCCCAGCAACAAACAGCACTCAGCTTTGACTTTGTTGTATTTCATGAGGCTTCTGTCAGCTCATTTCTCTAGCCTATGTCCTTCTGAATGACAATTCTGTTGTTGAGTATGTTGGCTGCACAACCACACCCCCACCCCCACCCAGTTTGATACAATCTCCAAGCTTCATGACAGAGTACTCCGTCACAACCTTCAGACTTACGCAGTACTCCACTTTTACCAGCTTCCAGTATATGGCCCTCTGTGCCTACCTCTACAAATTGTTTTCATCCATCTAGTTTTCCATCCTTCCAGACCAGTATGTCCTAACTTAGATACAAGAATATTGTGGGAGATGGTGTCAAAAGCCTTGCTAAAGTTGAAGTAAATTATATTCACCAGTCTATAATACAAGTAATTTCATCATGCAAGGCAATTAGGTTGGTCAAGCATGACTCACTTCTGTTCGGACTCTTCCCAGTCACCTATTTTGCCTTCCTATGCCCAGATGTGTCCTCAGAGGACTGACTCAATGATTTTCCAAGGGACTGAAGCAAGACTGACAGGCCTGTAGTTACCCTGCTTGAACTTTTGGTCTTCTTTGAAGATGGGTGCAACCCTGCCTTCTTCCTGTTGCTGTGGACCTTCCCTGATCTTCACAATGCTTTAGATAGAGAGCAGCCATTCAAGGACACTGGGCAACTCTCTCAGTACAAAAGCCTGGGAAATCTTGTTGGTGAAGTCTGAGGAAAGGAAGATACTTGAATACATCTGTCCTTTGTCTACTGTGCCTAAATCATTGAGCCAATTCAGCAACAGGCCCACATTTTCCCATTATAGCTCAATCTTTTATTACTAATCACAGAATCGTTCAGGTTGGAAAAGACCTTTGGGATCATCGAGTCCAACCATCAGTTCTACTCTACAAAGCTCTCCCCTACAACATATCCCCCAACATCTCAACCAAATGACCCCTAAACACATTCAGGGCAGCGTCCCTGGGAAGCCTATTCCACTGTCTGACCAGTCTCTCTATGATATTTTTTTTCCTAATGTCCAGTAATGTCCAGTCTATACCTCCCCTGTTGCAGTTTAAAGCCATTCCTTCTTGTTCTATTGCTAATACAGCAGCAGAACCTCCTCTTGTTGCTCTTGACATTCTTTGCAAAAATGCGCTCCATGAGCAAATCTTCAGCTCCACTCTTCTTTGGTCACTACACAGCCAAGGTTGCCATTGATTAGCATATTCCCAAGCAACTGCTTTCCAGTGAGTAGCATAATCACCTGTGTATCACCCCTGGTTGGCTCAACAAGGATTTGGGTCAAGCTGTTCCCCACCCCCCCCCCAGAAATATCCTTGACTGATCCTATCTCACCACAGTGCTATTCTAGCAGATGTCAGGGAGTTTCAAAACCCTCATGGACATCACTGATCCCAAGATATCCTCATGTCATTTAAAGAATGCTTTGACCATTTTTTCACTTTAAACCTGTGGTCTGTAACATACTCCCGCCATGTTGTCACCCTCACTGGCCTCTCCTTGGATCCTGATCCATGAGCTTTTGGCTAGATCATTCTCTATCATGTGAAAGGACATTGCACATTTAGGCTTCTTCTTCACATAGAGCACAATCTCCTATTCTTGTCCTCCCTGAATAGCTTGTATCATCCCTCACATTGCTCCAGCTGTGTGAGCTGCCTAACTCCATCTCAGTTCTTCCAATAATGTCATCATCATTTACTACAGGTTTTTTTTTACTACATGCAAATCTCTACCTCCTCCTACTTACTTCCTAGGGTACAAGCATTTGTGCACATACACTTGAGGTGGGTCATCTTTTGCCTGGTTTCTTTCTTCATGAAATCTCATTGTCATCATTCTGCATGAGTTACTTTTCAGTCCTGTCAGGTTTCCTCACTTAACTGTGGGTCACTGTATCACTCTCCTCTTGTTCTTGATACAAAGCTCTCGTCATCAGCTTGGCCAGACTGCTTTTCCCTTCATTTGGCTCATTTTTTTGAGATGGACCCCATCTCTTGCTAGCAGTCTCTGATCCTAGCAAGTGTTGCTTGGGCACAAAGGCCAAACCTCTGTCTATGACACCAAATAACCAACAAGGTGTTGAGCTGCAGGATCTGTCCAGTTCTCCCCAAGCCTGTCTCCTTTATTGACAGTATCAAGGAAAATTGTCTTTGTCTTCTTCTTTTGAAATGCTAAATTGTTTAAAGATCTTTCTGGATGGCAGGTGATTGTATTTCATCTTCAGCACTGTATTCATTCTTTCAGGAACTGAATTAACAGAAACTGTTAACAAAACAAAGCTTTGTGATTTAACAAGGGTGGTAAACAAGAAGTAGCGCTGCCATAGCTAGTGGATAAAGAAGTGGCATGAGATGCAGTTAGTTAGTGATGCAAGAAGCAATGTAAGGAAGGGAAAGTGGCTAATAAAGAAAGAAGCAGATAACAGGAACAATCACACCATCACTTCATTGTGATTTAAATCGGGTCTTTCTAACCAGAAAGGTTAATATTCATAAATAGCAAATTAAAATTGGATCCAGAGGGAAAAAGCTACCAGTTGAACCAGCAGTTGACTCAAGAGGAGAGAGGAGAACTGTAAAATTACTGTAATTAAACTTTATGAATTAGGAATTGTATCTTACCCTTCTTAAGTCTCTTTTCCCTTTAATAAAAATACCATTTGTTAAGCCATCTGATTCATGTTTGTGAAGAAAGTAAGTTTACTGAGTACCAAAATATTCTTGTTTAGTTTTCTCAGGTTTCTCTATGGGAATTTGAACAGTTTACTTTCTTCAGGAAATGAAACATTCAAGGTAGTTGAAAAAACCTAAGGATACCGTTATTCTATCCCTGTAACTGAGAGGTACAAAATGTTTGTATCCTATTTCCTACATGTCTATATATACAGCAAATAATTTCTATGTATAAGACCCTAGAATAAAGCTCTGAAATTAAAAACGGTCAGAATTATGGCAGTGGTCTAAAACCTACGCACAAAATATTTTATTTGTTTGAAAATGTGAATTTGTCAAAGCAAACCATTTTGTTTCAGATGATTCAAAATTAGGTTTCAGTCCAAGATATTACATATAGACCTAAAATTATAATGCTCTGGATAAGTAACTCTGTTTTTAAAGTATTTTCTAGGTTTGGTTGGGGGAGGAGGGGTGTGTGCTTGTTTTTTGATTCTCCTTTTGATTATTCTTTTGTCACAAGTGTTTTGCAGCACACTATTTTATTTTAGGAAAAAAACCCCAACCCACAATCACACAGAAGAGACCCAAACTGGACAGCTCAATAGAATTTCTGCTTTTTTTTGGGGGGTGGGGGTGCTGGAGAGAGCAGTGAAGTGAAGAAGACAGATGCAAGTGAAAAAGACAGCTGCCTCCTGGAACTCTCGCTGGCAGGATCAGCGCAGGAACCCAGACCGGTGATCTGTATTCCCCCATTCCCTCTACCTCCCTCTTTTCCTCTTCCATTAAGAAATGCAAGGCATGTTGTATTGCTTGCCACAACTTGCTATATACTTAGCCAATGATCGTGTGTTCAACTAGTACATTGTGGGTAGTTAATAAATGTTTGGACTTGGAGTCTTGTTGTCCACTCCACTGGGAATTTGCAAATCTGAGTCACTTGTCCCCTCGTCTGAGCGGGACATGACAGATATACTGGTCTAAATGAGGTGTTTGGTTTTGGGGACCCTAACTGACTACAGATTCTAATGTTACTGATTATGCTGCAACACTTTCTGTTTTATTTAAAACTTTCAAAGGACTTAGTTTCATTCAAATAGAAAAGAGGATATGTTTGAAATTGATTTTGCTCAATTAAAGTCTATTTCTTAGATATTACCTGTTTTCTTAAATTTGAAAGTTGCTTTTGAAAGTCAGATTTTCTTTGTGCCCTTTTCAAAAAGGAGACTTCTATCTCATATAAAGAAACTTCATCAATCTTTTCTCTAGAATCCTAAAGAAATAAGATGGATTTCATCTCATCAATAATTATAGGAACTCAAAAGTTTTGCTTCCAGATATAGTTATCTACTTTGATAGCCTCTTGATGACCTTGTTGAATTAAATGCTTTGTGTACATCCTATTGGCAGGGTTGCAAAGGTACAACAGTCCTTCCTTTGATGATGATTTAGATTTTTAAGAATTTTTTAAAGTGCCAGTTAAGAATGCTAAAGCTGACTTTTTTATGCAAAGTAAGAGTCCTTAGAATCTTCTAAACCAGAAATGTGACTCTTACTAAAACCTAATGGAACTAAAGAAACAGCTAAGAAGATGAGGTAAACAAGATATTCAGTGATACATCTATTGCAAAGATAACCACTGTGACAAAAGTCATAGTCTTACCTGTGCTACCAAGCTGAAAATTAATGAACTGCCAAAATTAGCAAATTAGTCAAGCCCATTAATCAACAGTTACTCTTTTTTTAAAAACTTCCATCTCTGGTGTGTCTTCTTCTTAGTAAAACTATGGGATAGTTGAAGTCAGTACACTTATCTGATTGCAGGTTGTGTTGGTATGATCTTTCTTACTTTTGATTCTAAAAGCCACTAAGGCCCAAGAAGAACCTTGTGACTAAACTAGTCTACTAAGCCAAAACAAAACAAAAGGAAGAAGGAAAAAAAAAAATCATATTGTTGTTTCTTTAGACTATGTGTTTTCAGTATTTTGGAGAATAAAGTACTTGTTTGACATCTTTCTTCCATGCATAAATATGTTCCTACAGGCTTCAAATGTACTTTTCTGAAAACAGTCAAAGAACAAAAGTAAGACTGAAACAAAACAGAAAATGCAAAAAGGATTACCCATGTGTTAGTATTTTCTATTGGAACCTTACATGCTGTCTAGTTTGAAAATGTTGGAAACAACGTGCCCAAAGGAACCAAAATGTGTAGTTTCCATTTGGCTCCAGTAGATATTTGTACTGATTAAATAGGAGCCAACTTCTGCAAGTCTACTTGCTTTGGCTATGTCTGTCTTCCCATCTGGATTGACAGAGTGATAGAGTGACAGAACACGCTGTGGATAAAAAGAAACAGATTGGAAACACTTTGAGCATGAGAAGAGTTTTGTTCCTGCTGAGTTTACTCCCTTGAAGCTTAAGGGCTTTAGTCATCAGTCATGTATTGGGTCTTTGTGAACAACCAAAGCTCAACTCCTGTGGAGCCCAAGTTTTGGCAAACAGGTTAAAGTTTTTTCTGCATTACTCTTGTACAACTCAAATCAGAGAATAAGACTTTGACATGGTACTGATTAATACTATGGAAGAGAAAATGTTCTCAGGGTTGCCTGGACAGACAATATAATTTGCATCTTCACAAACCATGCAAAAAGAGACTGCATGAATGTACATAATTTCATTAACAATCACATTGTAGTGGACTACTAATAGTTGTCATATCTGGTTCTGCTCTAATTAGCACAAATCCACCCATACCAGAACGCTGTGAAATATAAGCGATACTCTTTCATATTCTTATATATGCATTGCTTATGTCTGAGATAAAAAAATAACATTAAGTTGTACTTTGCAGTCCCTGATTCTCTGTCTCTACTCACTCATAAAATTTTTGCATCAATTTCAACTGTGTTGTATATTTAACAGGAAACATACAATATCCTTTTCTCCATTGCTTTTTCAAATATACTCCTTGTTAACATTAATTCAATTTGTGGACCAGTAATACTTGACCAAATTCATGCCCTGACAGCTGGAGCATATAAAAATGTACACTAAATTGCCTGACTACTTCTAAAATATATTGAAACTCAAATGAGAATAGAGAGTGCATCTATTGTATATTTTAATGTTTTGTTGTTGGTATAAGTCCACATCTCTGGCGGGACTGGCCTCCTCTTTCATAGAATTCTAGAATACTTTGGGTTGGAAGGGACCTTTAAATATCATCTAGTCCAACCCCTGCAATAAGCAGGGACATTATTCACTAGATCAGTTTATTAAAAGCCTTAATCTGACCCTGAATACTTCCAATGATGGAACATCCACAACTTCTCTGGACAACTTGTTCCAGTGTCTCACTATCCTAATTATAAAAAATTTATTCCTTATAGCCAATCAAAATCTACTATCTTTTAGTTTAAAACCACTGTGCCTTGTCCTGTCACTACAGGCCTTGGTACAAAGACAGTCTTTATTTTTTCTAATGAGACTCCTTTAGATACTGAAAGGCCACAGCAAGATCCCCGCGGTGCTTTCCCTTTTTCAGTCTGAACAACCCCAACTCTCCCAATAGCTTCAATAATTATTGCGTTCCCTCCAATTGCTATTGATTAGTCTTTTTTTGTTTGTTGTTTCTACATTAGCTGTGTCTTAAATCAGATTTTTTTCATTTCTGGAGTTAACCCCACCTATTAATTATCTAGGGGGTCTCAACACAAAGTAAAGCTCTATTACAGGTAACTACTTTTGTATTTTAGTGTTTCAAAGAAAACAGAAATGAGCAATATATTTTATAAACATTGTAAATAAAAATAGTGGTATCTAAAAGCTCAAAAAAGCTACAGAGATATCTTTCTGGCTAAGTTGCTCAGTATGAACATGCAATCTGCTGGGATAATATTTCTCTAGATCATCTAACTAGGAGTTTCTCCATTATCTGATTGTGCTCTCAGCATCTAATGTCACATTATTCTAAACCATCATACTGTGTGAGCATTAATGTGTGTGTGTGTGTGTGTGTGAGTACTTTCCAGCGCTAGTCCTTTAACTGCATAAAAAGTTAAGCATAGCAAACCAATAAATGTCCACTAGAAGTATAATTAGATGTGGTTTGAACTTGGCCAGCAGTCAAACACCACTCAGCTGGTCGCTTACACTTCCCTGCCCAGTGAATGGGGCACAAGACTACAGGAACACTAGTAAAACGTGGGGTTGAGGTTAAAAAAAGACACCTTTGTGATTGTAATAAAACAAAACAATGACAATAATGGAAAGTACAAATGGGTAATGCACAATGTGATTTCTCACCATCTGCTGACTGATACCCAGTCCACTCCCAGCCAATGCTCCTGACAGAACGAAGATCCCACCACTGCAGGCCAGAAGTGAGAGAGAACCGGCCTCCTTTATATACTGAGCATAATGTCATATGATGTGGAATACTCCAATGGCTAACACGGGCCTTGCACCTTGACTGTGTTCCTTCCCACCTCAAGAAAATTAAGTCGATCCCAGCCAAAACCAGGACACACTGTATCTGCACAAAAAGTTAAGCATAGTAAAGCAATGAGTGTCTACTAGAAAGATAATTAGATGTATGACTTCTACTCTCTAAATTAGTCACTGAAAACAGTCTCTTTTGTACTCTTTAGCTATTCCAAATGAATGTAGCTAGGCTTTTTTTAAAAATAAAGATGGAATTAAAAATGTTATGCACATAAAAATACAATGGTGAAGCCTCCAGAAAATGGACTGAAAAGTAGTTTGTTCATCTGCTGCATATATGCTCAATTTGCACAAAGCTATCTGTTTACATACTAGAATATATATTGCAGTTAGGCTAAAGAAGGGAATAAAATCATGTTTAAGCATGAATCAGAAAAAAGTATTTGTAAGTTCTACTAGAAAAATCGGATTTGATATAGAAGCATTTAAAAATTAAATTTTTCCTTTCATGTATGTTAATGTTAGAAGCTAATAGGAAAAAATTAATCGAGTGAATGTGGCTGTATCATCAGCTTTTCTTATTACCCTTCCTTATGTTTATTTGGACATGCCATATTATGGAAAATAAGCAGTTTTTATGGGATAACTGTATTATTTTGTTATAAATTCAGATTTGTCAAACTCCCTTTTGGGAGGAAGTCAAGAGGAATTAATTCCTCCTGCCTCTTTAAAAGGAAAAAATATTCAGATGAATGCTCCTTATCAGAAAAAAGTCACACAAAAAATACTAGTCATTAGGCCAAAACAGAGAGAAGTAGACATGAAACAAAAATAGATTATTTGAGAGAGAAGGTAGGAAGATGCATTTTAAGTCAACTGTGGTTCTGAATCAGAGATTATAGTTACAGACCTCTTTATCCAACACTGTAACCATTATCCTCCAGTAAATCTGAAAAATCTAAAATACACCCCAAATGCCAGTCTCTTATATTTCAGTTGAGGATACTTCAGCCTAAAGAGTTTTACATTTGATTTCTAGGAGAGTTAGAATTAAATGTCTTTTAGATCAAAAGGGTCACAGCTGGAATGACCTGAAATATTGTGGGATGAGCAGAATAGGAAAGATGGGATGTAATTATTCCTGCTTTCAGAACTGAGACATCTTAGAAGAGCAAAAATATCAGAGGAGAAAGGGACAGAAGAAATTTAGGACAGTGGTGAAAGGCCTGGGTTGCTAGATATACAACAGAGTACTTATGACATAGATTGTATTTATCTGGGTAAACTTCCACAGATTTTCAGATTGTTAATCCTATACAAATTTTACTTTGGTTTTTTCCCTTCATTTTTAATAAATACTCTTCTATTTTTCTGACTACATTTGAATTTTTCATATCAAATTATTTTAACGCAGTGATTTCTTTGAAGGGATATTTCCAAAGGGAAAACTGAAACTAACCTATGAAAGTAATGAAGATAAAAAATAAATACATTTGTTCTCGAGTATTTAATTCAAATGAACACAATTAGGAGGAATTCTACAAACCCTTAGTATATGCAGTAGGAGTACAAGGATAGGCAGGTGATTTTGAATTTAGAAGTTTATATTTTATTCTACACTGATATTACTGACAAGGTATTTTCACACTGGCAAGGTTTATAGTTCCACAGTCCTCTGGAAATTTTCAAGTTGAAAATTTTTATTTTATTTTTTTCCTTTGAGCGAACTTATCTCAAGTATTACTGACTTTGTTGGCACTCCTAACTGTAATAGCCTTCTCTAATCACTGCCATATGTAATAACTCGGGACACTTTGCACACAGTAGATTGGAATGATATCATTCACAGAGAATGAAAGACAGGTTAAGTATTTTAACATGTATTTTCTCTCTTCTGCTTCTACTAATCTTTGAATTATTATGCAAACTGAATATTTTATTAATTAGTAGAAGCTGGAAATGAAAATTGGATTTACATTTAATCCCTACATAAAGAGAGATAACATTAAAAATACTACAGTCACCTTGTCTGATTGCTTAATGTGCAAAGACCTGAGTTTTCAGGCCTTATTACACCCAGGATGTGCTGCAAGGTTAGACCACATTAAAGATTGAAAGAAACAGCATTCCCTGAAGACATATCCTGTTCAGACCATTCTTCTTCAGTGATTTTTTAATGAAGAGTGTAAATATCTCATTCTGAGAAAGAGAAGAATATTACTCAGATATAGATTACTACAGTATGATTTTCATTGTAACAGAGACTTCAGTATTTTATGAGCAATTCCAGTGGTAGGCAGACACATTAAATGAACTGAAGGCAACCACAAGTCTTTCACTTCTTATAAACAACAGTGGTGCAGTCTTCTTTCTATAAATGTAAAACACTTCTGGTGCTGGGGTGGGTGTTTTTAAAAATAATTTGATGTATTGATTTGCTTTCTTTAATTAGTTCAGTATTAATTAATATAATATCATGTAACACTAATATAAACTTCATGAATTCACAAGGCAAAAGTTATTCTCAGTTATGCCTGTCAAATAAGAACCATTATAGATTTGATTTAGTATTGTGAGAAACAGATAAAATGTAAAACTGTTTGCCATTTGCTTGGTAATATGCCATATGATACCATATGATTGGTTTTGTTGTAACTGTGTTCTAAATTCGGGTGGGACAAAGTTAATGAAGTACGGTGAAAACCGAATACTGGGCATATTTTTTTCACGTTATATTTACTTTGTTCATACTATAATCCTTTATGGAGTTTTAAGTTGAAGTTGGTATTCCTTATATTTGATAAACTATATGCATATATAATTTATCATCCTTTACCTGCAACATTTGCCATGTGAGGAGGCAAAGCTGAAAAAAAAAAAAAAAGAAAAAGAGTGGGGGTTTAATTTCTATTACCAAAGAAAAAGATAACACAGATATCCTAATATTCTAGAGGTCACACATGGAATATCTGGAAGAACTGAGAAATAGGTCCAGACGTGCTTCATTTTTATCCAGACCTACAATTACTGAAATTTTTCAGGAGCTCTTTAGTGAAATTGTGTTTTGGGGGGTAGCTTGTTTATATTTTTGTGAAAAATATCTATCCATTAAAGCTGAAATCTTGCATTATTGATTGAGAACTTTCAGCAATAAACAATCATGCTTCTCACAGAAGTCTGGCTGCTGTCGTACTGGGTTCCTGTGGGAGTCTGTCTTGTTTTCTGTCAGCTCACTTCATAGCTTTTGGACTAGACAGCTCTGTCTCAAATTAAGGTCTGCGTAGTATATTTGATCACAAAAACCATGATGTACTTGAGGTTTCCAGGGTCTCTGGTAGAAAGTGGGAAACACTGCATGTTTGAAAGCTTAAAAAATTAAGTTTTGTAAACATACAAACTTAAGTTTGTAAGACTTAGAGCACAAGTTTCTGTTTACTGACTTGCCTGGAAACCCTATCAACCATGTGGAAACCACACACCTGGTAAGACTGGATTTCCAGGAAGAATGACATTAACTGGGTAGCAGTACCATTGAGGCCAAAATTTTGAGTGAATTAATTTCTCACCTACTATACTTCTTTGCTGTGTTTTTCTAGGTTCTGCCTAGGCAATCCTGCAAGTGTTCAGAAGTGGAAAACTTCAGCTACAGCCTATACTTTATGTTATACTCATGAGCTGACTTACCTTAAGGCAAGCTAAAACAGCTTGTCAGGCGATCCCAGCTTATCTGATCTCCTTTGTAAGAAAAGTCCCAGAAATTAATTCAAGGTGATAAAGAAACTCATGTTCTGTCCTGGAAGGTTCCTAAAAATACTGACTATAAACACGGATCAGATCTGAAAAATGACTGAGTTTAAAGGGACTTGAAGGGGAAAATTTGAATCTAGTCTTATATCTTGTCACTGTTGGAGGCATCAGAGTCCATTCCAGTCACCACGAATGCATGATTTTATTGCTAGCAATATTTGATTGCCAGTATTTTAGCCACCTTGAAAGTAATTACAGATGTATTTAGATTTTTTTTTTTTCAGTCTTAAAATAATATATTTATATTGAACATACAGAGTATAAATGGTATTGCATGATTTTTGTATAGCATGAATTTTGGTACACTATAGAAATAGGAGTTAACTAGTTAGGTCAAAACCTATAAGCAGACAACATATGATTAAACCAGATTTCTGACACCTGAGCTTGCTTATTTAGTACTAGCTTGGAATTTTTTACATCCCAATTTTAAGTATAAATATGACTGTAGGCCCTTTCACATGCACAAAACTGCCTTTAAATAGTTTCTAGAGTTTTATTATTGGGGAGGGGCCCCTTTCATTTAGCAACTTGTTTTCTGTTAGCAAATGTTCAAGTATTTATTTAAGCAAACATTGCAGTTTGGGGCTTATTCTTGCTGTTTTTTCTAAGCACAGAGGTATATTCAGGACATTTAACCTCACAAAATCTCTGAGAGTTATGGAAATAGTTATATAATTTTTTTTTAAATTTTATTTTATTTCAGTCATACAAATGAATTGAATCCTGAGTAATGCAAAAGACTAGATCCATGGTAGTATGTCTTTGTGACTCATAACAGCTAGTCATCTGGCCATACATATGCTGTATATATAAGCATTTTACATTGGTATAATGTAAAATTGCAATTTATACTTGTGAATTATAAACCTACCTTAACTACACAATGCATGAATATAAATTCCTCTATTGTGATGGGAATCACAAAAATCACTAGTCTGGACATAAAGCTAACTGGGCCCTGGTTAGCATAAACTACACTAGCAATAAACCACAGAAAGCATGTGCCATCTCTTGTCGTTAAGCATCACATCCTGGCATCAGGGAAGCACCAGCGATAGATTGGGGTATATAGCCTGGAAGTGTTTCCTGAAAGTTGTCCCTTTTCGTAATGAAGGGATGGTAGGTAGGAAGGTAGATATAATTCGGAAAGTTTATGTTTTTGTAGCAGAATGTAAATATGTTTCTTGTGTCTAAGAGAGTCATCTGTGTTCAGGTCCCTGCAAGCCTATACATATTTACTTTTTTTTTTTTTTTCCAACTTCATCATTTAAAAATCTAGAAGAAATACTGAGAGCACAAGCAAAAAATTCATTCTTCTTCTGAGAGAGTATTGTAACAACTGGACAAAAGGAATTGTTTAACATTTTTCTTTACTTTCATTCTTTCCAAGAATTTCAGTTCTTCATTGTACAACAGACTATCAGGAGAAAGCCTCCAGCCCTCTCACTATATGTTTGCCAAGTTATTAGAGTACTCTTACCAATGATCAAGGAAGAAGATCAGACTCCCTTAGGCTGAAGTGGAGCAAACCCCTAGATATCAGCTTCTTAAATGAGGCTATTATATAGGATCTGGAGGCTTATTCTATCTTGAAAGTACCTGTAGCTTCTGTGATTTGTTTGAAGAAAATTGCTGCTGCTGAGAATTGCACATCTCTTCACTACTTCCTGGTTGCACAAATTTCAGTAGAGAAATACCTACTCTGAGGGTTTCTGAGGGATTTCAAATGGAGAAAGTTGCCAAATTTTTTAACTAGATGATGTTATCAGCCTTTCTAATTACTCAGAGAAGTTAAATGCTACATAGTGAAAACAGTGTCTGCTAAAACTAACTGGAAATTCTGATGACCAATAATAATTGTCTTAGACTCTTCATTTTATGAAAGGACTCACAGGACTATTCTTGTTTGGATGTATTATTTCACTTGGTATGCAGACAGCAAAGGTCTATCTGGGGCTTTTTTGTGTTTTGCTTGGGTGTTTTTTCTCATCCTTGGCTGAACAGTTTAAATATTATGAACTTGAATAAATGTATATAAATGTCTTTCAATATCTAATTCTCTCTCAATGGAGAGAATAAAAAGAGGATGAAATAAGAATATAAGTTTAAAACAATTAAGAATCATAACAATGGTAAGTTTACTATGACCTTGACTTTCACAAGTAAGGAAGGCAATCATTATTTTACTGTACTGTTCAATATCTGCCTGGTACTTTTTCATTTCCTTTTCCTAATACGACTTCAACATCTCTCACATTTTGTCAAAAAATAACAACCTTTTTACAGAAAAGCAAAACATCTACTGGGAAAGGAAAGACACCTTTTGCCCTAGATGGTGAATAAATACTAGCAGAAAAATACTTACAGGTTTAGGGAGGAAGAAGTAAAAGAGAAGTTGAAGTGTTCTAATTCTAAAGATTGAAAAGGAGATACAGAAAGCAGAACTTCATTAAATCAAATTCCCAGAGGACTGGAGAGGTGGGGGCTACTACACTGAATCTCACATTATGCTCTCTCAGAGAAACCAGTCCGAAATTCTGAAAGAGAGATGGTATTCCTCTAGTATGAAAAAGATGCATTAATAAGTTGAGAAATAGAGATCTCTACCACTTTCCTCGAAGGAAAATGGGTACAGAAACTGGAGAGGCTTGTATAGAGAAACAAATTTGCTAGTTCAGTGATTCTGGAGACTTAACACTATTTAGATAGCAACTATATAGGGGAGGTGTATCTCTCTAACCACTTTCTCTATGTTTATAGGCTGCAAAAGTGGAAGGGATTTTGCATCTCAGAACTTTCAACCCCAAACAGGATGGGAAGAAGAAGGTAATGTAGAGAAATCTGCTTTGTGAGTGGTGCAGGAGGTGTAAATAACCAAATGCATATATTGGAACAGAGAGGGTCTTAACTGTAGGGTTTTTGGAGAGCAGGCTTCAAATTAATTTACTTGAACCTTTTGTTAAGCAAATATATCATAAAGTTATTATGAAATAATGTCAGATGAGCACTTAATTATATTAGTTAGAAATAGTTCAAGCATAAGGGACTGTATGAACTGGGCATGCCAGAATTTGTTCTATTGTGATGTCTTTTTTGTTGATATATGGTTGGGAGTTGAATAAGAACATTAATAGTTAAAAATTATTCAGAAAATAAAGAAACACTTGAAAACAGGGTTTAGGCAAGCAGATAGTGAAGAAAAGTTTTAAATCATCAAACATAACTCCTGAACCAGTATATAAGCATATTATGTTGTTATTCACACATTAATCTATCACTGCCAGTTACAGATTGGATATACAAACAGAATGATCCTACAAAAGAATGCATGTTCTAAACCTTTAGATAAAAGAGTTTGCCATATATGAGAGGAAATAGGCTTTTCACTTGTAGTGTAATTGACTTCCACTTGATCACTTCTGAACATCTGGAAAAGTGCACCCTTCAGTAACTGTCAGGTTTTCATAAATAGAATATATTTTCATCTGAATTTCATTCAAATGCGTACAATAATATAAACCAGGGATGGTTCCAGGCTGAAAGTGTTTTTTTTTCTTTTCTGGAATACTGTGTCACGAATCATGTTTTGGGCTTCTGGCTTTTCATTAGTGGCATGTTCCTGTGAATTGACTGAAAAGCTATTCACTGTAACATCTGTAGTCAGAGTTGAATTGTTTCTTCTGTTACTTTAATACTTATTAAAAAAAAAAAAAAAAAAAATTACCTGTAGAAGTGTATGCAGCTGTAGGCAGACATGTCAGCATGGAAATGAGTTCCCAACCTTCAGAATGGTTTGTGTCTGACAAATACAGGAGGACTATGTTGGCTTTGCTTATTTTACTTGATTTTTCTCTACCAAACTTCATCCTCCATTTATGGTCTATCTGAAAACACATATTTAAGTAAACTTCCATCAAGGATATTTCAAATCACAATTTCTGTAAGGAATGCATTAACATATTTATTTGTGCACATACTGTTTCTCTGTTTCATGGTTACCTGGAGTTCTGCAAATTGACAAACGTATAGTAGGGAAAGTCTCACATTTTCTGAGCAGTACCAGACTCTTCCAACCAACTCAACTCCATTGAAAATAAATTCTGCCCTGCTTTATCTCCTTTACTGCTTCATAGCCCATGTGCTTCAACTGGAAATACTTAAGACAGAAGCCTGACAATACATGGTATTTTTGAGAAATGTAGTCTCACTTATTTCAGTGCAGGTGCTCACAACATTTTCATTTTCCTAATCTGTAACCATTCTGCTGATCACCCTTGTAGCCCTTTAAAAGAAAATGTGTTTGTCAAACATCTCACAATAGCACCATGTAGCCAGGTTATACTGCAAGAATAATAAAGATTAGTTAATCTGCTCACACTGTCCTTCCCAGATGTTAGTGCCGCTGGTATCATGTCATAGTCTTACCATTTTCATTGAATAACATGCGGTTTATTCAGACGCACTCTTCAGTCTCCGGATTCAGTGTCTTTGCTTGGATGATTGGCTTTTGACATGTAGGATATGCTAGTAGCAGATGAAGAACTAGTGGCATTCAGGCTCCAACTGGTCATGATAATTTTCAATGGAGGTCTGTTTTTTTGTTTGGTTGGTTTGTTGGTTTTTGTTTTTTGGGGTTTTTTTGTTTGTTTGTTTTTTTAAATGAGCTTTACTTCCATTGTATGCACTTATTCTGCTACTAAGTTTTGCCTAGAAGGGTTTTTAATACTCTGGCTTTGAATTTCAAATAATAAACTAGTCCTGAAATTTATTAATCTTACATGCATAATTTCTATTAAATTTCACATTCAGCTTCATATAAAAGCTGCTAAGATTTCAGAGGTTTATTTCATAATGGGAATATTGGGGTTCTATGACAGAAATAAATATCTGGATCCTTCAGCCTTTCAAGGTCAGCAGCTACGATTTTCATTACTTTTTGTCTGAGAGAGATTTAAAACTGATTGTTCTGTGAATAGTCACTACCTTGTGCTCCTTTCCATACTAGAAAGTGAATGACTGCATGTGGTTGTTTCAATCAAAATATCAACTGTCTACACAATTTGCTAAAACAGACTAAAAACCTTTGAAATGATGATGGAAAAAATGAGTACAAGGTAACTATAAAATCCCTCACTTATAAACACACAAAGTGACAAGAGTTCTACCCAGAACTCAGGTCTGTCTTTGGTGATAGTTTTACAAGTATGTTGTAAAGTATACAAGTATGTGCTGAAATGCTTGACAGATTTCCGTTCTGCTCTTTAGATGTACTGCCCAGGACATGGTTCTCCTGAGTAGATTAATAGTGCCATGGTGAGAAAGTATTTATTTCCATGGATTTAGAAGCACCAGTGGCTTGCCTTTGATGGAAGATACCAATGACTCTCATCCAACCTACTAGAAAAATTCAGACTTGTTTCTGTGTCAGTAATGCCATTAGTGTTTCAAGATGAAAGCCAAATTAATCTTTTGGTATTAACTGAGAGGATGCAGAACTAAGCCACTTAGTGAAAAAGATATTTAAATCTGAAAGACATTAAATACACTTTACTTCAAAGCAGTCAGCATTGCCTGTGTAAATACAACTGCAAAGTTTGTCTGAAACTAATAGATCTCTAACCACAAAACATTGGATTCAGATTCAAATAACAGAAAGATCTATGTTAAATATGTTTATATTAAAAAGTCACTATTTAGTCTCCGAAAAATTGGATTTTCAGTGGGAAACTTTCAGTCAAAGAAAAATAATTTACATTGATCACAGATGTTTTAATTAAACTCTGGAAGGAGCTATTTTAGGGTTTGTTCTCTGGGTTTTTTTTTTCCCCTTTTATTACTTTGGAATATTTTCACCTGAAATCATAATAATTTTGCTATAATGTGTCTTTTAATGATCTTGTCTCTATTTCAGTATGTGGAAAATTATGCTAACATTTCCTTGCATTTGACTGAAAGGTATGGGAGTCAAAGTCACTAGTTTTTGTTCTGGTCTTTTTGAAAAAAAATGGTAGTTAAGATTTTGACAGTAAGCATGGCAAAAAAAAAAAAAAATACAGGCAAAATAAAAATTTTGTTTTTCTAAATTTCACTTTAATATTTCAAATTTAAAACAGACATTGGAAAAACTGGCATTAAATATGTTCCTCCTGCAAATAAGTAAATCTATGGAGTGAGCAGAATATTTGTTTCCACTCTACTCTTCCAAAATACTTCTGGTTTATTATCCTTTCCCTCTGTATAAGACTATTTTCTCCTTAATTTGCAGATTTTCAAAGCAATCACTGTCTTCTACGTTTGTGCAGTGATCAGCATGATGGGGTCATGTTTTTCAACTTTATACTCCAAAGTGTAAGCTGCAGAAACCAAGTGGCTTGTTTTCCTTCTACCAGTGGTTTGAAAGATTCCACCAGCACTAAGAGATTTAAGCTTGTATTGAGATAGTTATTTTGCCAAAACAGGATGAAAATATGAAGATCAAACATAATTAAAAGTTGCTGCCAAGTGGCAGGTACCAATGGCAGAGATTTTTCCTGCGTTATATACATTCTACTGTGTCAACAATTACCCTATATAACTTCAGTTCAAATAGTCTAAAGACTTCATTAGAGCCATAATTTTACTTCGTATGTGCATACCTTTGCATGCCTAAATTAATGCTCTCATTCTTGAAATTCATTGGTGTCTGGACGTTAAAAGTTCAACACTAGCACTAAAATTGCTCTTACCAGTAATCCACTGCTTTACTGACTGTAGGAACAGAAGCATTAATTTAATTTTAAATACTAAAATAATCTGAAATTTGTAATTTGGTGTATTGTTAAAATGTTGATGAATAAATAATTGCAAAGTTTGTGGGACCACTTGGTGTGGTGTTATATACTCAACTGCTATGAACTAATAGACTGTAATTAACAAGGTTCAGTCAAATCTGATGAAATGAGAAAAATTGTGGAAAAGTAGTCCTACAGGTTCTCATGGTTCATCAAGCAAACTGGAATTAGAGAGAACTACTAGTACTAGTGGCACATTTACCAGTGTTGCAGGGTGCCCCATCCAGGCGAGAACATTGCCTTAGGGTCATAAGGTAAAACTATGGTAAAAATACATTCTAGCTATTAACCTAAAAAAGGAAGTCATAACCCAGAGGCTAAGCACATAACTTCCTGTTTTGCTGAACAGAAATGCATAAATACTAGCTTAAAATTCTTGCAAGTGTATGCTCAGTTGCACTGATTTGTTTCCAGACTGAGTTTTCTTCCATCCTGCAGTACAGAGAGACAGATAATTTGATAGTTATTCTAACCTGAGGCAAGGGTCTTGTAGGAGAGTAGTGGCTGACATTCTCTAGCAACATGTTGGGAATGACATTAGTGACAATGAGTGGAAACATTTCTTAGCTGAAATAACTTGGAGTGACTCCTGTTCTTACTGAGTGTATTAATGGAAGTTACTTGAAACACACACTTAGGCAAGCACACAATTTAGCCTACATCACTGCTGCTCCACCGTCAGAACATACCATATCGTTACTCACATTCGCTTTCTTTAAAGTGTACATTTTCAGTCATCCACTACAAAGCAGTCCCCTTATTTTTTTTTAAATACAGCTTTGTTTTCTTTATACGCATATGGAAATGTATTTTGTGCTACTTAGGGTATTTTATTTTTTTTCATAATGTGAGGCATTTGCAAATACATTCTTGTAACCGAAGTTTAGATTAATTTCCATTTTTCAGTCTGATATCTTATAATTCTAGCACAAAGTCAGTATCATGACAAAGAGAGGTTTTACTTGAGTTTGCTTATGTGCTTGGGGATTTTTGTTTGGTTTTGATTTGTTTGCTACTTACTGCCTTGATTGTAGAGCTGATTCATGCTTATTAAGAGGGGAAATGAAAGTCAAAAAAACATTTAATGACCGTTCTTGTCAATGACACATTATTTGATCCAAGTAAAACTGCACACATGGCAGTGCTTCAACTGTCACTGACCTACTAGGAAATTTAATTTTCCTTTTATCTTCAGTCTTTGTATTTTTTTTTTTCAAATAAATAATGTTCAGCTACATCAATTTTCAACTTAAACATAGTGATGCGATTCTGTGATCCTCCTTGAATTTAGAAAAGGTAATTTAATACATTTTCTAGGTCAGTTTTTGTTGCTTTACAGCCTTATTAAAAAAGCTACAAGATTAACATCCTTGCTGATATAACCATCACTACAATTATTTATGTGCCTGTCATTTCCAAATGTATTACTACAATATACTTTCTGCAGGGCTAAATGTAAGATGACATGTAAGCTTCAGCTGGTGCAAGGAAAATTCACACCAAGTTCAAGCATCTCTCTGAAATGCATCTGTTAGCAGGATAGGCTCCCTAAATTGGTATTATAGCCTCTCAGTAAGCAATTCAGAGCCTAGTTTCCAATACTTCAGCTCATTTTTCACAGTCTCCTACCAGGTAATGAGCTTTAGATAACCTCTCCAGTAGGAGCTGCAGAGTTCAATAACTGGTGGCCTTTCTAATATTGTATCTAGGTGCATTTTGTTAATACAGTTACTGGGTTAAATGCACTAAAGTCAAATCTTTCAGGCTGTCCCCTACTCTCATGTAATGGAATGGGAGGAGGACACATGCAGTCATAGGGGAGGGAAGGTTAGAAAGGATCCCTGAAAGTCACCTGCTCAGAGAAGGGCTAACCTGAAATTTAAATGAGGTTGCTCAGGCCCTTGACCAACATATCCAGGGACGGACATTTGAAAACATCTCCAGGTAAGCTGTTCCAGTGCTTAACTCTCGTTACAAAATATTTTCCTTCTGTTCAGTCAGAACTTCCCTTGTTGCAGCTCGCAAGAGCTACCTCTTCTCCTTTCATGGTGTACCTCCACGACTGTCATCTCAATACATTTCCATATATAGTTGAAGGTGTCCACTCGATCCGTCCCAGCCCTCTTTTCTCCAGACTAAGCAAACGCACTTTCCTCACCCTGTCCTCCTATTGCAAATTCTCCAGACCCTGACTACTCTGGTGGCCCTGACCAAGGCTCCCTCCAGTTCATTAGCACATTTCCTGAATGAGGGAGGCCACAACTGACAAGGCATGGCCACAGGAGAGCTGAATGTGGAATAAACTCTTTCCCTTGACCCTCTAGTTATGCTTGTCACATATCAGTGACAGGGGTCAATATTAGACCACAGTTTTGGAGTATGTAGCCAGCAGGGCACTTTTGAGCTTGGACAGGAATGGCTCATATGCTGGGGACTGTAGAGTTCATCCTCACCAGCATTTTACAAACCTTGCATAAGATGTTTGTTGTTCTGTATTAAAAGTGATGCACAATGGTAGTAAAAGACAGTTAAGAGAACAGTAACATGACATACAAAAAGTTCCATAGGTTTATTTTTAGGGTGCCTTTTTTTTTCCCAGCTAACTCTTAAAGATATTACAGATGCCTAGAGGCTTTCATGGACCTTTACTGTGGCGCTTCATGGGGATTTTACTGTCTATACTCAAACTCACACAAATAGACATGTGACAAATTGTTCTGAGCACTTAAATGCATGTGTAGGAGAAATTTAGAAGGTAACAACAAATGACAAGGTAATTTTTTTCTGTTTTCTAACATATAACAAATAAATATTATTAGTATTATGTTGATGATGAATAACTCATACTGTTCTTTTTCATAGAATATTGTTCTCTTCATCTTCTATTGATTATATGTGTATGTATGTGCACAAACACAAAGACATTAGCCTGCTGTAAAATTTTCTATTGATATCTCCATTAGTTAAAAATGTGTTAAAGCTACTACTAGCACAAAGTCTTATTGCAGAAATGCGCCTCAAAGATGTTATCTTTTTGCCACTGTACAACATTAATTTCCTCTCAGTAGCTGACTGGCTAACTGTATAGACATGTTTTGTCAAGTGGAGTCATGGAGTGGGAGAGAAACTATGGCATGAAACTGCAAATGGGTTGTATTTCAGTTTAGCTATAGATTGGAAGAGAGAAATAGGAATAGGCAGGGAGATGAGAGTGTGGAGTAAATTGCGTGAAATTACATAGCTCTGAAATTTGACAGGTCTCCAAGGTGTTTGGTAGACAGCCACAAAGCAGAAAACCTTTGGGAACTTGGGGCCAGCTATAAATGTAATCTAGACCAATGAGGGGAATAGAGAAACTAAATTATTCAATCAGCCAACAGGAGCCAACCGTTTATATGGACGCTTAATTAAAATTATCTTTAAATGTTCCAAATATTCATGGAACACAGTATTTTATTTTGAAGTTTCCTAACTTTTTTCTGACATGTTTGTTGATTTGATCCGTTACAATGATCATTGTGAATGAACCATCCAATAATTTGTGTAACTAGGAAGGTTTCTCCATGGCCATCCACACTGGCATGGAATCAATTCTACTATAAGCAGATCTCAGCAATCACTGATATTTATTTATTTAGGGTTATACTCACAATATATGAGGATACTGATTTATTTTATTGCCATCCTTTTGGCTGCTGAACTGCATGAGAGGGATACTTAAGAGGGAGCTTTTCTTAAACCACAGAATTTGCAGTAGCTTGTTCCAAGACTAGATTAACTTTCTTGAAGGCATAATTGTCCTTTTCTTTTACATTTGTGTTCTTTATATCAGACTGTACATGTATTAGAAGAAAAAAAAAAATCAGCATCACATGGTAATGAAAAGCCTGGAAAAAAAAATTTTTAAAAAATTGTTCATTCTGGGATTCTTCTGTTTCCTCAAAAAGCGCTTATGGAAGTCTCAATAAGTCAGTAAGTCTCAAACTTACTGTATCTGTAAGTTTGCTTACTGAAGAAAAAAAAAATCATCACATTCAGCTGTTCATCCCTGAAATGTAGCACAAGCTTGCATTAGATTTGACATGTAATGTAGCATCACATCTGTTACACAACACAGCATGACTGGCAGTGCTTGGCATAAGAGGTCAGAATTGTTAAATCAACCAGAGCTTTCATTAAAGGGCCTATTTCAGCAGAACTGGGTGAAGGGATCTGTTTTGAGTTTCTTTTCTGAAGGTTCTGCTATCCAGAGGGAGATAAAAATTAGACAGCAGTAACATGAGCTTCTTTGAATGACCAAAATGTATTTTGACAGAGATGTTTTTTGACACCCATGGGCATATGAGGAACAACCAGCACTGCAATTTAGAGCAGTCTAAACTTTTAGATTGTATACTGTCCATTTAAAATAATTTTTTGGAGTTAACTTGCTATATTCTACAATCTACTGTTAAACGATAACTTTCACTTGAACAGAATATTTATTTCTTCTCTATTTTGAAGAGGTAATGGAGTGAGGTGTCTTTTAGTCAAAGCTAACAGAAAGTTGCCTCTGGTAAGACAGTGTTACGCACATGCGTAAAAATATTTTATCCATTCACTTACAGACTTCACTTCACTTGACAGTGGATTTAAAAACCCAGCTGGTGATTTTTTAACTACTGCCATTCCATGGGGTGACTGCAGGTATATATGGTTTGTTTCCAGTTTGTATGCTAATGTCCATTTTAAAAGGAGTGCAGGAGTAACAGAAGCCTCTGTGGAGCACTTCTTCCCTGGACAGGGACCGAGTCTTCCTTGGAGAGAAAAGTGTTCAGATACTTCAGAAAAGGAGTGGGAAAGAGAGCATAAACAAGAAACAGCAAGAGAGATCAAGGGGCTGAAAGTCTGGAGATGAGTAAAAAGCAGTTGCATGGAGCAACAGAGAGCAGGCAATCAGACTTCACTGTGGGGAGAAAGACAAACTTGGCTGAAGTCTGTGAAACATTTTCTGCAGTTCAGGAAGCTAAGTTGACAGCCCACCAACCTGATTGCACAGACACACCTCCGAAGGTAAGATGGTAATAGGTCACAGAACTGGACCTTTTTTATATTTCTCTCTGGTCTAGCCTAGTAACTTTCCCTATGTAAAAAAAAGTTAAGAATTTTAGTTTAGATTCCAATGAAACACTTTTTTTAAAAAAAAAAACAAAACAATAAAAAAATTGTAAGTGTCTTGACCTCCTTTGAGGAGCCCATTTTAAGGACCAGATAGAGCCATATCTACCTCAAATCTCTGGCTGACTCAGTGACTTATCACAACAAACCAGTATTGCTTCCACATTTGCACATTACCAATTTTCTTATTCTTGTAATGGTGAAAAGAAAAATTTACATGAATGTAATGGTAAGATTTCTAGGTTAAATTCAGAAAGATACGCTCACATTCTTGTGACTTCTTTGATTATTCTGAAATGCAGAGACTGGGCAGGTCATCCTTTTAGGTCTAGATTATTTGTATAGGTATTTCTGGTACTGCTCTTGCAGTTTCATCATGATAGTCTCATGTTAAAATCACAGACATTTACATGAATCTTTCAGGTATAGCTTTTTGATGGAAAAGGAGTGCTTTAATCTTTAAAGTGCTAGAGAAAAATTTGAAATTCTGGAAAAGATACAAAATGTTTGATTTGTTTATAAACTATAAAGATTTTATGGACTGAATTTTCAGTTTCTAAATGAAGTTTTCAGAATTGCAGTATGTTGTATGTTGGAATTTTTTATTGATACTATGAAATTTTAAGCTTCTGAGCTAAGTAGGCTTTTTGTTTCTAACACTTCAAGAGTGGTATGAATAAAGAAGAGGTGTGTAGGAAAGCGTTTGTTTCGTTGCAGAAGGAATACTGGACATCAAACGACACTTCAAATTGATTATTTTATGAAACTCACTGTGTTTCCAAGCACTTCACTGGTTGTTTTTGCCAGAATTTTGAAGCCAGAATCAATAGTTATTATAATTTTATAAGTGGAACAAATATAAAAGCTTTAGGTTTCCGGAGGTACATAGAACAGTGAATATATTTTGAAATAAAGGGATCATTTCTATCATATTTCTTGGGGGGTGGGAGGGGATGGGGAGAAGTTTAATCCACAATTATTGTCAATATTCACATTGCTGAAGGTAAAGTTTCTCCTTGTACCACAGCAGGGTGACTAAACCTCTACGAAGAGCAGAATTTGGTAACCTATGACATTTCATATCAACTACCATTTACAAGGTTTCTTTTTCACTATTGAAAGGTAGGTGTTTAAGCCCTCTTTTAGGTTCTTTGTATTTCACATAAGTTGCAAGAATATAGGGAAGAAGAAGTTGTTGATCTGCCATACTTACCCTTGTTGGTGAAGTTTAGACGAGTTTTTTTGCCAGTATAATTTAGTAATTTGTAATAACAGTACTACTTTTCTGAATTTTTCTTCAGTGCCCTTGCTGAGCTATTGCATCTTGATGCTGTCGCAAGTTCTTTTAGTCAAATTGCCTACCATAGTCTGGCATTACTATTTATAGTTGGAGGAGTATCTGGTGCTTTGCATGAGGCATTACATTAGCACAAATTATTGCCAGCTAATGGTGACACTCACCTTGGATACTGCACATCATGATGTCATTTGCTATCCAAGGTACATGCAGTCTGCCAGATGAGGTCAGTTAGCATCTGATGATCCCAGAAAAATGGAAATTTCCAAGCCATAATAAAACAAACTAATCTCCAATCAAAATTTAAAGTAAAGAAAATTTAGTTTGTTTCCTGACATGGTGAAAATCTTAATTAATTATTTGTCTTTTGCATCATGTTTTAACTTGCATATAAAAGCACTAAACCCCATTTTCAGTAAGAAATAACTAAACTTTTAAAAAGCACATTTATAAGTGTACAAGCAAATTAGTGAAAAGTGTATCAGTTTATGAAGATCTAATACAGCAATGATTCTTCAGGAACTGTCACTGTGCATGTTTTTTATTCCCTAAGAAAGGTCCTGCTTCTTTGCTCATGTTTCATCAACTAGTAAACCACCCCACTGCATGTGCCATTGCTTACAGAATTTTTTATGACATTCTCATCCATGCTATGAATTTCTCAAAGTATATATAAACAATTCCCAAAGTAACCTGAAGTAGCTTCTGATTTCTTTAGAGAGTAAGTATATACTAAACGCAAGTTTGCAAGACAGTTGTCTGAGTAATAACATCTAAGAATATCAACTACTGAAAGTATGGCTACTGTGAGATGAAGCAGTAGAATTGGAGACCTTGCACTGATAGAGCTATATTAATTCCAGCCTGTGACATGTGTTGGTTATTTTTATGCTTTACTACATTAAATGGGGAAGTAATATTTATATGTAACAGTATCATCAACACTATCTTGAGTTTGGATTGAGTTGTTGTCTACTTACTCTATTCAAGAGTTTCCACTAGTTAAACTAATGCTTTCATTAGCAAAAGACTAAGATAGCAGCACCATGGACCACTTTACATGCAATTGTAAGTCTGGAACTACTGCCTGTGGCCACCTTCAGGCTGTGTTACATAAACCAGTGAGGCCAATGGAGTTAAAGTTGTGTTAGGCTGGTTTGTAGCACAAGAGTGCAGGTCGACAAGAAGTCTGTTATATCTGCATACTTTTTCAGTACTAGTGAATTTTTTTTTTTTTTTTTTTCATAAAGTACTAGGAATTTCTGTTTTCCTTGCCTTTTCTTTGGTTTCTGCTCAGGAGACAATTAACATTTTTAAATAAGAATAGTTTCATGATTCTGTAAAGTATGCTCAGGACTCATTTTAATTTGCTTCTTGGACTTTTTCTATACTTTGCTTTGTTCCTTAAAAAAAAAAAAAAAAGAAAACCAGGAAATAAAATGGAAAAAAGAAGCAGCTAAGTGATCAAATGGAGGAATCTTTTTCAAAATGCTGCATTTAAAATTCTGTGAGGACTAGTAAAACCAATGGTCTTTGGCTCACAGCACTTGCTAACAGAATGAAAAGCAGTAAGTAGTTGTATTACTAATCCATTTTTGATTAGTGTGAATATATTATTTTCCTGCAATATGCTTTTTAGATATATAGAAGAAACCGTTTCAGTGCTTGCCTGCTATTTTTGATAATACAGTCCAATTTTCTCTTCAGTATTCATCAGGACTGAAGAGGAGAAATCCTTCTTTTAATAAGATCTATGGATATTTTTACAAACAGAAATTCCATAATGAAGATTATTGATATGATATTCAACTTGTTAAACAAAATATTCTCAAATACAGATTTCTCTTCAGCCTCTTCCTAGCCAGTGTCAAATATTGTTCAAACCAAACTTTGAGATCTTAAACATTTTGGATAGCATTTTATTTCCTTTTATATTTTGTTTTACTGTCTCTGTACTTTTAAGTTGTTGACAGAGTAAAGAAAATATTTTGAAGTCCTACCAAAACCGGTAATTCATGCTACTTCTAGCTTTATGTGACACAAGAATAAATGATATCTCTGTACCAGTCACTAGCACTAACAGTTCTCTTTTCCTGATTGCTTTAAGAGAAAGACTGAAAAGAACGGATCTGGAGATCAAATTGCCCTTCTGTGACTTGGGGTGCTTGTTCCATGTAAGAACTGTGATCAGGCCAAGATGGTAAGTAATCTTGTGATCTGGATTGTACCTATTAAATAAAATGTATTTCCTACTGCAACTCTTAATCTGATATATTTTTTAAACTGTGGTAATCTAATTGATTTTATATAGATTGATTCTGATTTCCTGGATGTACATTTCCCACTGAATCTGAAACTCATCCACCATAGAAATTATTTGGGGGTTTTGTATTTTTGTTTAGTTGTTTGTTTTCTCCCCTAAGAAACACTACCCAATTTGGTATTCTTATAATATAATGTACACCTCACTGTTACAGATTTCTAAGGAGTCCCAAACATTTACATACCTTTTGTAATGACAGGCTTCAAAGACACTTGTTTGTCTCTTCAATTCTCTCCTGCTGGTTTTTTTTTTTTTACTATAGTGACTTTTTCCCTAATTACATATATCTCAGTAATTCTCCATTAGTATATACAGCACAAAATTATTAATTCAAATTAAGGCTGGCACAATGCTTCAAACAACAGATGAATAAACAATTGGCAATTGGGACTTTATAAGGATTGAAAACCTGAAATGCCACTTTACCAGAAGTACAAACTTGTTGAGCTGGAGAAATGTGTGAAGTGCAATACAGTGATGAAACTGGATCCGAATGACGAGAAGACAGAATAAGTGTGCAAAAGCTTTCAAAGAGGATGTAAAAGAGGAAAGGGAGGGAGAGCCAGAAAGCTCTGTAGTGGTTAGTTTGCACTGGAGATGTGAAGCTGTTTTCTCTGGAACTCTTTTACAGTGGTCTGAGATGTTTATGTATGGATTCATACCATTAGGCATTACAGTTCAGTTTCTATAGCTTCTAAAACTTACTGGCTTTTACCATATAGGTAACAAGGATTTACAGACAGTGCCTTAGAAAGCATTTCAAGATCTCAGAGATGCACTTTAGCTCTGATGCTATTATGATACGTTTCCAGATTCTCAGCTCTCACAGGAGCAAGTAGTTGAAGGATGATAACAATTTCGCTGCCTTTACTGCCTCTGAAGACTTTTTTGGCACTAAATGAATGCTCGCCTCATCCAGAAGCCCTGGTGGGGGCTTTTGTCTCAAATAAGGTGGGAAAATGCCCTCAACTATACATCATATCTGAAAAAATATTTTCTCTCTGTGACTATAAACCTGTTTTTACAGTTTCACTATGCATCTGCTATCCATAGTTGTTAGCAATAGCACTGAGAGTCTGTGTTAGGCAGTTTTGAAATGAAGAAAGCTGTAGCTTTCATTCAGTTCAGGAGTCCACAGAACTTAATAACTGTTTTTTTTAAAAATATGTTTTAATATAACACAAAATTAATTATCTCAAACAGGATAATGCTTTGAACAGAGAAAAGTTAAACATCATAATGAATAAATAAAAATTAATGTCCAGGGCCCTGAGGCACCACCAGCCCTGACTGTCCCTGCTCAGTGCTCGTGGCTCTCCCACACCTGCCCACAGCCCAGGACCCCATGTCAGCCTCCGGGGCCGTCAGCCCCTGCCCCAGCGATGTCGCAGCATGGCTGGGCTCCAGTTCCCCACAGCCCTGCCCTGCCCGGCCATGGGCCCCACTGAGCCAGGCCCACCTGCAGACCAATGTCCTGGTCCATCCTCGCCAACCCTGCCCCCAGGGAGGTGCCCGATGCCCAGGGCTGGGGCTGCCCCCATGCCCTCCCAGCTGCTCTGCTCCTGGCCGGGGCAGTGGGATGTGCCCTGGCTGCTGGGTCCTGCCATCGCTCACCCAGGGGAGCCCCTGACACTGCCAGTGCCTGGCCCCAGGGAGCCTCTGGCCCCCACAGTGTCCTGACAGATGAAAAGACAAACTTCAGTGATTTATATATCACAGTCTTAAAAGCAGAATACCAAATATGTGGGAAAATTTGGCATGATATGTCTAAAAAGGACCAGTTATAAGAAAGAATTGATAAACTGATCAAAAATGTAGTGCCCTGGCAACATGAATGTATGAGAAAGATTTCCCTGTTCTCCAGATATTTTTCCTTTTCTCCAGTTTTGCTATTTAATGTAGAAATTTTCATTGGATTTCCGAGTTACTATTAAGTCAGTGGCCCATTCTAGGTCTCTAAGGAAATCTTTCCACCATCTCCAAGGTCAGCACTGGATCTGCTCTCTGTGTTGGGTGACCTTTCAGCTTCTTCTCCTGAGTCTCTGTCCCAGTTTGGTTCCACAAGCCTTCCCAGAGGCATACTGCAGCAGAAGATGCTCCATTCTCCACCAGTAACCCCCCATAAATTCCCTCAGCCCTTCTAAATCTGATCCATGGGGCTGCATCTCAGGCTCACGCAATTTTTTCCCTCTGAGGGTCAGCCATACCCTTTAAAAATCCTGAACAGATTGTATAGTAGATTGATACAGTTCTACCATCTATTGTAATGTGTTTGGCAAAAGGGATGTTACTACCAGATAAAGTAATCTGACCTGCCTGGCAGAAACTATTTTTATATTTCTAACAAACTCCTTTTTCTATGTCCTTAAATCACCAGCCCACTTTTCCTGACTCACTAAATCTGAGTATCGAGAATTCCCAGAGCTCCTTCCAAGAACATGATTTCCAAACATCCACGGATTTGGCAAAGTAGGTGTGAAATAACCATCAGTGTTGCAGCTATACTGTATATTCCTTCATATGATTCCCTTCTGTAACTGCCCTGACAGATGAAAACATTTATGCTCTGTTACATTTATACATTTATACATTTATACATTTATACATTTATACATTTATACATTTATACCTGAAGGAATGTAGGATTTACTATCCTACTTCCAATTTCTGTATCATTATTGAAACAGCTAGTTTATGATGCTATTTACTGTCATGCCATTCTTAACTGAGATGTGGAGAGAAGCCTGCACCACCCAGCCTGCTCCCCCCTACCCCAGTGCAGAAGCACCTGTGATGTAGCCATATTTGAGAAAAATTAAACACAGGAAAATTATGTACATTAGGAGAGACTGAGATTCAGTAAGCCAAATCAGGGGAAAAAAGCCTTGGTTTTATATCTGTAACTGATTTATTTCTCAGTTTTCTGTCAGCTCCTATATCTGTAGTACCAGCTTTCTTGCAAGGCAGAGGCTTAGACAATCAACTCTCTTCAGGTGAACTGTTTCAGTAACGATTCATTCTTATCTTTGCCATTTTCTCTCAGTGTTTTCCCTCCTTATTTTTCAAGGACTTGAACCTTCTCATCTAGGGACTTGACTGAGCATGCACCTAAACCTTTTTGTTATGGAATACACTGATCCTTAAATAAGTTGTTGAAATTTGTATGTGGTGACCTCAAAACCAGTATATGTAACAACATGACAAACAAGCCAGGTCACTTTTATAAATGGGTGAAATTCAGGATCCTGATCAGAAGTAATGTGAAATATTTATTACTGACTGGTAATCATAGATTCCTTTTAAAGTTTTAAAGAGTGATGTTTCTAATTAATTTAAAGTCCTACCCCCCAACTGTAATATAATGATGATGAAGAAGCTGATATCTTGTGCAGGAGGAAAGTTGATTCTGAAATACCTATGAGCACAGATAATTGGTGTCCTATGAGAACATGGCTCATAGGAGCCATATCTTTATGCATATGATTATAGGAATCCATAATTCTAAAATTTGGAATTAATCTATAAATTGAGTTTAATGAGATAGCCATTCTTACACACAGGAAATTTCTCTTTAATAGTTCAAAGACACTGATCAAATAATAAAGACATTGGTTGTTGTTACAGTAATTCTATGAACATGCCAGATTATATCCACTGGTAAGTAGCATACTGTGATGCAGATAGTGCTAAAAAGCAGACCAGCTAGCTGGCAACTCATTACTCTGCAGCACAGGATGGGACAGTAGGAACTAGAGTCAAAACTTCCCATTTCAGTGATGAGGTCTTCAGGCAGTTCTACCTAATATTTCCCCTACTTATGTTTGGGCCCATCCTTTTCCTGGACCTGCTCATGCAACAAAATAGTCCTCAATAATTTTGGCTATCATGTTAGTCATAGGTTTTCCAGAGGTTCATAAACTGTGAATATTAAAAAAAAAAAAAAAAATCTCTTGTCTAAGAGAGAGAAAAAATGAAAAGGATATTATTTATAGAAAGATGTTAAGATGTTATTTAAATTATTTTTCAATTACTATTACTAAATCAGATGTACTAGAAACTGAAAATTACACTGACAAGATGAGCTTGCACTATCAATACATAAAGCTGGGGGAGGAAGAGAAAAGTAATCATAAAAAAACATGCACAAAATTGAAGTGAAAATCTGATACCGTCAAAAGATCATTATATTTGATATGGAACATTTGATGAGATACAGGTCAAATTCAGCCTTGGGGTAAATAGATGGAATGCACAAAGACCGGAAAAGCAACAAAAGAATCTTTTATTTACTTATTATTTTGCAGCAAGAAATAGGATATGTGCTTCAGCTACAGCTCTCTATAAAAGGTATGAAAAACAAGAAAGTAATTTTGTCTCTGCTAAAGGCTCAGCAAAATGTGCAACTAACTGAAAATATTTCACATTTTATTTAAATGTCTCATAATATCCAAGCAGAACTTATTTTCTTACCTCATGTTTATTTTTCTGCCTGTTGCTATTACTATTAGGGTATTTTGGTCTGTCTCAACATGTTGCATTTGGAGTTCTGTGTTTTGTTTCCCACCTGTCCACTAGAGATGCCTTAGAGATTTCTAGCAAGGTAATATGTTGAAGAGTGTATATCCTTTAGTACAAGAAAAAAATAAGAATTTTCAGCTGTCAAGAACACAAAAATTTCATAGAATGCATTAAAATAACACTGGTAAATTCTTTCTTTCCTCTGCTTTTTTTCCCCATTGTGACTGGTCCTCTCTGTAGTTCAGGTGCAAATGAAAAACAAACAGGTTACATGCAACCATCTGAGGGAGGAGTGGTGTAAACTCAAGCAGCCACATTTTGTGGTGGAAGAATTGTGAGACACCTACACTGTGGTCATAGAGTAAGAGAAATTAGAGACCAAAAAGGCAAAGAAGATTTCCCTCCCAATTAGATTATTCCCTCTTGTCCTTTTTTTTACTGATATATCTGAATTAATGCTCAATGTTCCAAAATACCTGATGAGTATTCTTTAATGAGGCCTCTGCTGAGTAACCTCTGTTTTCAAGAACAGTAACAGCTATCCACCTTGAGATTTAATCCTATGACCATCTATGCACTTCAGTTTTCAGTTCTCAGTTTTGAGTTCCTGTGGAACAACAGTTCATAGAATTGTCTCTACACCTTGTTTCTGAATTCAAACAAAACATTAAAGAAAATGTTTTGAATATCAGATTCTCTGTCTATTCTAGCAGGACTTATAGGAATCGGGTTTTGTTTTAAGCGAATTTAAACTGTAAAACCAAGGAGGTAACTATATTTAAAGATATTCTTTTAGGATCGATTTCAGGGAAGAAAAAGTAATCTCAAACCTCACTAAATAAAATAATAAACTGCATAACTATACAATATTTTCTTTGTACTAGCAGGAACATGTTATATATATGACATAGAACTTAGGGAATCTGTAACTATGTGAAACATTCTGTACACACAAATTTATTTTGTGCATAGTGAGTATGATAATTCTTATTTAAATCTCGGAATCATTAAGAACACCTGTTTCTCAGTTCTTGCAAATCCATGAAAAAGTAAAATTCAGTTTCTCGAATTATTTGGGGATGACCTCTATAGACAAAGTTTTGCTACATATGAAACTATGACAATTATGTACATCTTGCATAAAACATTTCCAGCTAGAATCTGTACGGTTCATATATTAGGTTTTTTCCACATATTCTACTTAAAGTCCTATGTTCTATGACAGACGTGAGGAATAAGCACGGAATGGGTTTTAGATTATGTCTACCAGAACAATTCATATTCATGCTCAGACATCTACTCTAAACTGTTTCTGGCTTATCACCCCTAACTTCATTGGGACTTCTTAGATCAGAACACAAGTACTCAGCAAAATAAGACATCTCTTTAATGGCTTAAAATAAAACTATTTTAGATAAAGGTCTTTTTAATGAGTATCAGCCAATATTTTCTTTTTGTGAAGTATCACCTAATTTCTCAGTATTCATCCCCTCCTATTTCTTCAGTTTTCTCCAAGTTCTTCAGACCAAATTAATCCTAAATTCCTACAAAATCCATGTGCTTGCTCAGTGGTGCGAGCTATCCATATCTAAGGGCTTTCAGAGACCTAAATAAGGCCATGAAATAAAACCTGTCCTAAAGCAAGCAAAGAGGAAACAACAATGAGGACTTAACCAGAATTTAATTTCTTGATTAAAGCATTTCCTTCCTTTTTTTTCTGGTTTTGGCAGCCAGATTTTCTAAAGTCGTTCTCTGAATTGAGGCTATCACTGATTATTGCTTTCATGAACACAGGGGATAGTATGCGTTTGCCAGAGGTAAACAGAAGAGAAGAATCTTGTATCTTCCCACCCAGGAAGGCATGATATTTGAGCAGAATGACTTCTTTTGTCACTTGCCAGCTGTTGTCAGCTGAACTGGTAGAACCACAAGGGCAGTGAGATTACTAGCAATGATTGTTTTGATAAAAACAATTTTTCTGATTTGTTTTTAATTGTAATCAAAGGATAAGAATCACTCCTTAGCTCAAACATCTATAGATACATATTTTCTATATTTTATTAGTTTTAGCATACAGGAATTTGCTCACATAATTTTCCAGAAGATATAACCTGGACTTTGTGGAAAACTTTAATGATATAAATAATTTTATTTAATTTTGTCCATGTCAAATATAGGTTTATAATTCCAAGAAAGTCATTGACATTTATTGAGAAAGAGAGAAAAATGCCTCCGAATGGTTATTATAGAAATAGTTTTCATCATTTTGAGGGCTGTGGTGACACTGACAGTCCTGTAATTCACTAAGTACTCCTTTTCATGTTTGGAGATGAGCGTAACATCTGCTTTCTTTTAGGTGTCGTATACTCCATCACTCAATCACTGCAACGTTGCAAAGTGGCCTTGTAAAGACATCAGCCAGCTCTCTGAGCGTTCTTAGGTGCATCCCAGATACTTGTATATATCCAGTTTGGTTTAGTGATTCCTAACTTGATTTTTCTCTACTCTGTCACTAGACATGAAAACTTGGAAGGACTGGGAGTTGATCTTACCAATGAAAAACAAGGAAAAAAATACAGCATGTATCTCAGTCTTTCCTGTGTGCTTTTTTTCACACAGTCTGCCTGCCCATTTAGCAAAAAGATGACCTTTTTTCCTTGGTTGTCTTCTGTTGTTGGTGTATTCATAAAAGACTATCTTGTTGTCTTTCTAGCCTAATTTCATCCCTGCATGCCTTGACAGTACTTCTTTATTCCTCCTTGGAAGCTACTTTCCAATACCACCTTCTGTATTCTTTTTGGCATTTAGTTTCATTTAAAGGAGAACAATGCTCCCATAGAGCCTATGGATTGAGTGTGTTGATATTTCTTTCTTTGTTTTGCAGGAGTAAGTCATACCAACATCGTAGCATTTTTCTTCCAGAATGATTCTATTTGATTTATTTCTGATTAATAGACACGTAAAGAGTTAGAGAATGCTGGCTATTTTAATGTTCACTTTATTATGAGAAAAGTTAAATCTTTATGAATTGGTGGATAATTTTATTTCTAATGTGCTACGTTAAGCCTGACTTGCCAAAGAGTCAGCAGCATTTCTGCTTTTTCTGCAGTTAGATATGTAATCAAAATGGCTTTTGCCCAGTTCTCTTTTCCCCAGAATATCTCCACAGGTGAAAAGTGGCACAGTTCCACTGGTATCAGTGGAGTTACATGAGCTTATAAACTTTAATGATGCTTTGTCACAGATGGAGTGACACACTGACACACAAGGTCAGAAAAAACTGTCAGGGAAATTCTCCTATTGAGTCATGAGGTTAAGAAAGGACCCCTTGTGTTCTAAACTCCTTCTTAGAGGGGTGTTTAGGCGTAGCTGGATCCAGAATTAGTCACAGACTTGGTTGATAGTTTATGTCTAAAGGATTATATGTTCACAATTAATATCACTTTATATCACTTAACTAAGATTTCAAAGTTTCAGCACGTTTATTCACAATTCACTTACTGAGTATCTGACATGATAAGGATTCTTTCAATCTTGAGGAGTAACCTTGACAGGTATCCCTACTCAAGGGGAGATCCTGCCACGTAGCCTACTGCTGTGTTGGAGAGCTCAATGGGCTCTGGGCTGTCCACTATTTATGGAGTAAGATGATACTTATATTTGCATACCAGCCGTATTTTGATTGGCATATGCTCAGCTAGCCCTTGGCTACTGTGTTGTTACCTGTCTCCCCTGAATCCACTTTGAGCTGGATGCAGCCATCATGACCAGCTGCATCCATCATGACCACCACCTGTGGTTACCACTTGAGCAGGATTACAGGAAATGCAGGTCAGGTTGTGTGGGGAGCACACCATCACATGCTTCTAGATAATACTGTAAGGTAAGAGAATGCGTTTATCTAAGATCATATCTAACCACTCTGCTAAATTTTATTTAGTTATCCACAATGTGTTTTCTATATAAATGTTTTAGCATTATGGATGACTGAGTTTAATACCATTCATATATAGTATAAAGTTACTTGCCATAAAGAAAATGAGAATAAATGTGAAGTTAACTTATTTTTATGGAAGAAGCCTACTTTTTCCTTTTTTTTTTTTTTTTTTTTTTAAATCCTCTGCATTCTGCTTTTGCTGCTAACAGTTTCACTAAGATCTCTTTTATTCCTGATTTATTTTCATGTTTGCTACTTTTCTTCTGCCTCTGTATTTCTTTCACATACTCTTGCTATCCCTTCTTTATCTGTATGTAATTTATAAACAGACTGCAGACTATTCCCTTTACCTCTAGTATGTCCCTGTGAAGACCATAGGGACCTCCCTGAAATGAAATATGAAGACTTGATATTAAAGTTCATAATTGTTGTTGTTATTGAATAGCTCTGTACTTCAGGGACAGGAAAAAAGAAGTGGCTTATATTATGAGCTCTTCTCCTAGAATTCATTGATTTCAAGATAAAATGGATAAAGGGGATAGGCCCTAGCTACCAGATCCTGCCCTGCCTGATGCAGGGAGCTCCTGATGCCTGGTCCCAGGGAGCTGGTGGCTCCTGTGGCACTTAGACAGTATTGGTATCTGACTGAACCTGAAGAAAGAACGTGCTGTTGTTTCCATTTTGCAAGTGAGGGATGGAGTGTTATTCAAGTTACTGAATATATTTTAAAATATTTAAGTTCTAATTAAAATTGCTGAGAGTAAGTAAAGTTTTCTTCAAGGAAGGTTCAAAAGTGGTATTGTTTTTGTTTTTTTTTTTAAATTTGGGGGTTTTTTTGGGTTTTTTTCCTGCTATTTCTAAAATTACAAGGCTTTTTCCTGCCAGTGTTATTTAAGATGGTCTCCGTTCTGTCTGTAATGCTCTTGAATTGAGCAGGCTCTTCTCATTCAGGCATTGGCACCTGCTGACACAAAGAAGGAAAAGTTTGCTCTTGCCTATGTCTTTAGCACCGTCTCTGTCTTTTATGACACAGTTTACTTCAATGAGCCACATGAAAATACATAAAAATCTGAAACCATCAACAAATCAAATTCATCTTTTTCTTCAGATATGTCAGTAGTTTTTCTCAGGAGTAATCATAACCTTGCACCTTCTGCCTATCTAAATTTAAATAGTAACACACATAAAGGTAAACATAAATAATACATGTTTTCTATAGAATTTCAGAAGAGGACAGAAAATTATTGGAAATAGCAACAGGTAGAGTTCAGTAAATTAAAGAAGTCTTACTATTCAAAACTGATTGTTTTTCTTTTTTCGTGTTTTCTCCTGGCAGTTTCTTATGATTCCTTGTGGGTAGTTGTCATCATAGAAATATCTTCTTTTTTTTTCCCCCATCAGTTATTTCGGTGAAGTTGTATGGAGTTGTTTCAACCTGTTTTTCCTTATAGTTGTCTTAGGGTTGGAACCAAATGCATGTAACATCTGAATAGAGTATCAACATCTCATTTTTAGATAGAAGGGCAATGACAGAAGATACTCTGTTATATATTTTAAACACTTTATCATCTCTGATCATGTAAATACTGATGGGTTAAATGGTGGGATAAAATGCTATCAGTCTGAAATAAGGATGAGTGGGTAAATATGGCAGTGTTACTTCATTCCATGTGGCCTATACCTTTCAATTTAAAATTAGCAGAAAAAAGTATGTGAACATTAAAACGGTGCATTCACATGTGCCCCTAGATAAGTTACATAAACACCCCTATTTAGTCATTCCTAAGGAAAAGGTTCACCAGCCACTGAGTTAGCTTGACATCACCCTGAATTTAACCTTTCCACCCCAGCTGTAAAATATGATGTAAGGGAAGGGCTGGAAGAAAAAAATACTGTATCATTAAAATTGTTGTTTTGAGAAAAAGGTGTTCTAATATCAAGATTTTTTCCCTAGAGCTAGAAAATGACTAGTTAAGAGTTCATGTGTCTAACTTTTCTGAAGTTTTTCATTCCAGAGTATGATGTAAATGAAAAAGAGAAGTAGAGCGCAGAAAGATAAAAACACGGGCCAGTGATCAGAAAGTTAATTATAGTGTCAATAATGGTGTATTCAGTAATTTTTACTGCCAGATGTCTTCAGTACATATAAAAAAGATTAAGAGAAAAAAATCAAGCATGGAACAATACACATTGTTTATTTTGCAAAGAGTATATAGTAATCAACGTACTCTAATGTGTATGTATCAGTGAATATTTGCTCTATAGATTTATGTCAGGAATTCTCTGCCCTGGTTCTGCCAAGTCAGACAATTATACCAATATATAAAATGTAAAGAAAGAAGAGAAAGAGGATTATATGGGCAAAATACATGCAGAGTGATTTTTATATTGGTTAATGTATTATCACTGGCTTTTGAAGTAAAACAGTTGCGCTGAAATATTTATAGTATGGTAGGTATTTTAATCAGACCGGTAATTAGGAATTTTAACAACAGAGAAAGAATAACTATTTAAATATACGGATTTAAAACTGTCTTGGTTAGAGGCATTCAAATTTTGTTCTATACATATAGTTTTAAAGACACAAATCACTACATTTCCTACTGTTTTGTGGGGCTAATTGTAACCTCCTGATCTGTGTGGCTGTTCCTTAGCCTTCTGTTCTCACTATGCTTCTAGTAGAGTACATGAAAGAATGTAGCATAAGAAATAGAGAGGTGACACTATTGAAGCAGGTGGGATGAAAACTACAGATAAAAATGAAGTGCAAAGATCTTTGAAAATACAGAATAGGATTTAATGAGGACAAGGATGCCCTTGTCTGGGTAACCAAGAAATATTTCTTCTTCTAAAAGGTTTGGTTTGGATTTGGTTTTTGGTTTTTGGTTTTGGTTTTTTTTTTTTTAATTAAACTTTCCAAAGTAAGAAAGGTATTGCAAGAAACAGCATTCTCTATTTGAAAAATAAAAATCATTAAAAAAACACCCAAACCCACAAAAATAAACACTTATTCTTTCAAATTGGGAATGAATTTCCAAGATTACAATTTGCAAAGTTTACTCCAAAATTTTTCACTTGTCCATGTGGTAAGCTGTGCACGTTGTCCCCCATCCCAAACTAAATTATGGTAATTTGTTTAATCAGCATTATCTGTCTACCTTCTTCAGGTCATCATTCATGATGCTTAGACAATGTTATGTAATGTGATTTTATGTAAAATCTGATGAACTTTTCCACATATGCACAACAAAGAGACACCTGCTGACCCAAGAACTTCCCAGTCATAGGCTTTTGTCCTATACATGTTTAAATCTGTATGTTGATTTTACTTCAGGCAAGTTCTACGTATATTAGACATATAGATAATGTTTTCGTTTCTGTATCAAGAAGGGCCTATGTTCTTTTTTCAGAGCTTATTCTTCATCCAACAGTACCTTTGTTTGGCCACCAATATGAAAAAAAAACCATGAAACATAGTGGTGGGTGCAATTTTAGATTGTCAGTGAAAAACAGGTCAATGCACTAATTTTATTTGTCACCATGTGATCCCAGTGGGCATTTACTCCAGAAACCCTACTATGTGTTGATTCTAACCCTAATATGTGTTAGTCCAAGATCATTTTTTCACGTGCGTGTAACTTAAAAGTTGAGAGCTTTCACCTGATGAAGAATAGCAAACAGTATAATTAATGGAAAAATATATCTTTCTTTGTCTGCCTGGAAATCCCAACTCTTCTTCCCCTATAGGGTTCAATAAAACACGCAGAGGAAGTAAGTGAGAACTTAAAAAAATCCAGGGAGAATTGGGGACCTCTTAAAGAAATAGAATTCTTCTTTGGACTTAAATTTCACTTTTTTTCCACCCTCCAAAGCATAGGTGAAATATATCTGTGAAAGATTCTAGCTGTCTGAGTATGGCTGGCTGGCTTGTTTTATGGAAACGGTGTACTTACCCCTGTAGTTTCAATAGCCTCACAGAAAGATAGGACTAATCTCACTTGCTTGGCAAAAGAAGTTTTAAAGATGTTTTGGCAGCTTTAACTAGATTTCTAGATAGGAGATTTCATTCTGTGTCATAGTAAAACTTATAGGATTCATAGCACTCATTAACTTAAGTTCTTGATTAAATTTGTACACTGATATTAGCAAAGAATAGTATCCATCTTCTGGCTCCATGTATTTCATTAGATGTCTATGGGGCTTCTACTTTTCTGATTCATTGCTAAAGCACATCATGGAAAAAGACAACTTACTAAGGTTAGAAAAAAAAGGCAATTGCACAAAAATTTGCATTTTTCCTTGCTAAAAATGAAATTTCCTGCTTAAAATGCAGCATTACATGTTGTTTTTTTTCTGTTGGAGGTCAAAGTATGAGATTTTGATCAGATCAAAATTACTTCTTGTTTAATTATATGTAACCAAATATAGTGAAGATCTATTTGTTCATGTTAACACGAGTGGATGTTTTATAGACAAGTAAATTTCATGGAGTACTGGATATATTTTCAGACTGAAAATCCATGAAATTAAAGAGAAAAGTGTTCCCTTTAAAGGAAAGTTTGGCAATTAAAGACCCTGTCCACCTCTCCTGACATATTTTCCTATCAAACTTGTTATTACTTTTAATAAACCTTTTGATATTGTATTTGTTGGTATTATCAGCATAACTAAAGGTGTGGTAGGAGACTTCTTTAAATAATTCTGATAGTAAGACTTTATGTAAATTTTGCTCTGGGAAGAAATTTGCCATATGTTTCTGGGAGTCAATCATTATGCAAGGTTTTAACTGTGTAAAGTCAGTCAAAAATATAGTAGGAGTTGCGTGGATAAAAAGAAATCCTATTCATTGCTTTGAATTTTTTCTTTGCAAGGTCTCCTGGCTATGCCATACTTCTATTTTTGAACAACTTCAAATGTTCAAAGAACTTCTGAATATTTTATTTAAAGAAATGAGGGACTGGTTGTGTAAAAATTTTCAAAAAGAAGTGTTTAAAGTTAGTCACAGAGGTCTGTAGTTCAGACATCCATAAACTCACCATATTTTTGAAGATGCTTTAAGCTCCCAGAATTTCTGTGATTTCAATAGGACCTGCAGCAGATCTTCATACCACTTTAACATGAGTGTTATGTATCAAGCTATTTCCTTCTATACCAGTTTAGAAGGACAGAATGAATTGCTGACTGCATTTTCTCTTCCCTAGACAGACAGATTGAATGAGATCAAGACTCACTGTTTAAGTAGAGACAGGTTGTCACAGGTACGCAATCAGGATGAGATGATGTCTTTATATGAAATTTTCTGTAACTTCAGACAGATATTGTCTGGTTTTGGAACTTGGAATGCAGGAATTTTCCATTATCTCATGAGAGGGAAAAAAATGGCTTTTGTGTATTGAATAGTATTCGTGTAAGTCCTACAACTCATTGTAACTCCAGCTGTCAGCAGTCCATCTGTTTTCCCTGCCATCATAGCTCCAGTAGGTCTGCCAAGAACATAATGCAGTCTGGCTCCATATACGATCCTCAATCTTAGCTTTCCAATGCCAAAGTGTAATCAATAAACCTGGTAAAAAGTTGCTAACAAATCCTCTTTTTATGAAAAAAAAGTGCTTCCTAGTTGGATTTCAGTTGTTTTGTATATTCCCCCACACTGAAACAGAAGAAAACGTCTTTCTTTCTATGTCACTGTAACTTTTACATAATAGCTAAAAAGGTATGCATAGCTAACTGTATTCTGTAGTCCTGAAGTACATTTATAGATGTTTTAGTTTTCTGAGTGGATTCTTTTCTCATTTCAGTTGTGAACTCCACCCTCATCTCAATTCAGGCTGAAAATAGATCACAGAAAGTCCACATTATCACAGGATGGAAGTTGTGTTCTTAAAAGCCCTATTCAATAAGAAGTTTTGCTTTCTAAGTAAGAAATATGCTTTGTTTTCTTAGTTATAACTTCTTATATTGAGAAGTTTTAGCAGTCCCCAAAGCCCCTGTGTTTTCCTGCAAGAGCCTTCCCAGAGACTTTCAATTTTTTAAATGGAGGAATGACCATAACTAAAAGATTTCCCCCATGCATCTCAGGGGATGTGGTTTGAATTGTTGCTTCTTTCTTACCCATGTACAGAACTCCTTGAGTGTTACTGAAACACAGTACAGGAGACCATACAAGTCTACAAACATACATTTTGCGGCACTTTATGCTTGAATGAAGGAATTAAGTATTCAGTACAGTATCCAACATTGTTCTACTCTGTCATTTTCTGTCGTTATAGAAGATATGACTCCAGATTGTTGTGTTTCGGGGGTGGGACGTGTTGCAATTCTCTTCTCTTAAAAAAAATTACACTATCTAGGCCCATGTAGAAACCTTTCCATATTAAGACAGTCATTCTAGTGTGCATATATATATGTAGTTTGCTACTCATGGATGCCTACGATTACATTTACTCTGTAAAATGAAGGTAGACAAACTGAAACTGTGGACACTAGCAATTCCATATACGTGAATTATTTGTCAACTATATTGCTACCATTCAGAAGCAATAAAATTTGCAAGCAATAGTTTAAAATTGGTGATAGCTTTAAGGCTAAAAAGAGCTCAGATAGCATTCTGAAATTAAAATATCAGAGATCATCTCAAAGGAATTGAACTTTTTGTACAAAATGGGATGAAAGTGTAGCACTTCCATGTGAAATTTTGTGATATGAAGTTATTAGTTTATAAGTTGCAGGCAAGTCCCACAAGACACTGACATGGATCACTGATAATCATAGAAGATTGTCCTTTGTCTAGATTTTTGTGTTTTCAGGGAAGGTTTTTCATGTTTTCATATGAAATTACTGGCCTCTTCAACTCACACTTCAGATGTGTTCTGATTACCTTTCTCACCAAAGTGAAGCACTGGCAGGATAAAAAACACTATTTGAAGGTTAGTTGTCTATGGAAGGTAGTTTCATTATTAAAAATTAAATTTTTGTTATTTTCATGTGTCTCTGTCTCTTAGAAAGCATGACATATATCTGTAAGGAAAAAGCCCTTCAAGATCAAAATCTATTTATATATAAAGAATGATTTGCAATTATTTACCTGTGCATGGGTGTTTAAGTACTATTTATATACATAGACATTTATCAAGAAATTTTAAAAAGTTAAATATTTTCCACAAAACCTCCAAATTTTAATATATTGAATCAAACACAAAGTATGCTCAAAATTTATTGTGACTTTTTTGCACCTTATTAGTTCTGTACATATTTAATTTTCTCTCTGTGTCAAAGATGTCTTATATAGGCATATTCAATAATTTAAGACCACACATTTAAAGGTATTAAGGTATTTGCATGTTTTAGCAAATACTATTAACTGACTGCCTGAACTTTCATATATATATCTTGTTGAAAAAAAAAATAATACTTTGCCACTTAACATGTTCAATGGAAGAGTATGTGACATGTTATGAGGTAGTATGATAATAGGTAAAACAGTGCTTCAGACAGATAGATCCTCACTTGATGGTAAGGCCTTACTGAATTTGGCAATGCTACACTGAAATAAATGAAATCATATAGATTTATGGTAATTGAGAAGCTGGCTAACAATTTAGCTATATAAATTTAAATATAGCTTTTATATAGAGCTTTCTATATAGCTTTATCTAGTTTAAGGTCATGCTTCCTCAGTGAAATTTCTTTCCCTTCTGATCCTTTCTCCATGCTCTAATCAGTTTTATCATGTATTATAATGGTTTAATTGTAATATGTACATGCCAAAATATTTCAAATATTAAAATTGGAAACTGAATCTTATGTCTCATACTAACAGTATAATTAGATTTGGCTATTAAATGGAACGGGAAATTTCTGCAAATACACTTTTTTTTTTTTTTTTTAAAGGGTTCTTAAATGAGAGCCAGAAATAATAGAGGACATGAGGTTCCTTTTTTAAACAGCTATTTCAAAAAATCAGTACTTCTCAAAATAAAGGTAATAGTTTTCAGCATGGTTGATTTATATTTGTACCAGATGGAAGAATTTTTTTTTCTTTATACTTGGTAGCTAAAGTTGCAACCCCACTTCAGTGCATGCTACCATCTGAAGTCATAGGAGCTCCTGATAGGTAAGCTTCAGGGAAAAAACCCAGACCATCACACAAACCCAGTGCTCTGTATGTATGTAAGAATGATGAAGTTGGAGAGCAGCTTGTCAAGTAAAACACATTTGTGCCTGCTTATTAGAACTGCTGACACCGAATAGTGGAGGCAGGAAATAAAATAAGAAAGCCCCATGGAGTCAGACCTTTGACTAGGATAAATTAAGCTCAACAAGGCAGTGTTCTCTGTTTAAAGATCTGTCTTCAAGTTTTTCGATTAACTTATGTGTATTGGTCAGCCTATAACAAAACTGTTATAAAAGTACAGTAGCTGTGTTCATATCAAATCAATAATTCAGGTAAAAAAATAGGAAACAGGACTCCTGACTGCCTCCCAGAAGAAGCTTTTGGCTTTTCCTTTTCAGTGTCTACATAGCACTCCTAGATCAACCATCCTTGACAGAAGAGCAATGTCACTTACTTCCTCTCTGATTGTTTCTGAGTACATAAAAGCTAGGCAGGTCCCTGCCTGTTAAAAAGACAACTGAGGTTTGAGTTTAATTAAGCCATTAAACTCTATTGCTTTGTAGTATTTGAAGCTATAAACAGCTGCTGAAATTGATTAAACACTAAGGCAAAGCCTGAGTTGTTTGATCAGTCCAAAAAGTAATTTTTTGCCAAGTAAGGAAGAAAGTGATAAAGATTATTCTTGTCATTATATAACAAACCATAATATAAAAATAATAAGACAAGTTGCTTCCACTCTGAGATTCTGAGGACTGGTCCTAAAGTTTCTTTCTTGAACTTTCTAGAGATGCTAGTACACAAATGTCTGCATTTAATATCCTCACAAATTAAATGAAACAAACAGACATTTTTTCTTCATCAGTCAAATCAAGGCTACTTTGAGATGAAAAATCCATTGCAGAAAGTGTAATACATACCATATTTGGTCTTGGATATTGGGCAGATAGGGTAATAACACAACTGAAAAATAGCAGTGGTTTTCTGAAATCATTAATAGATTAATTAATCTAAAGTAATGCAATGACCAAGCAATGCGCTGATGTTCTGGAGAAAATACTGAAATAATCAGTCATGTAACTTGCATTGTTCTAGCTCTTTTCTGAACAAAGTACCCTGTGCAGACATTAAAAAATGCAACATCACAATATGTCTCCAAGGCTTATATACTTTTACTGTCATTTAATAGTTTGAAAAACTGAGGCTTACAAAGCATAAATGATTTCCCCAGGTCACAGAAGTTTGCTACACTGCTAAGACCAGATCTGCATATGCTTTTAGATGAAGTACTGTATTTTAAATATTGAACAATGCATAATTTCTGATTGAATCTGTTAAATATTATAAATATGTAAAAAGCACCAATTTGCATATATAATATATATTTTGTACACAAAAATGTATGTTCCATTAAATTATTTGTGCGTATATTGAATTCATAACTTAGGTATCTATTTTAGCCAAAAGAAGATTTTTTTCAGATTTTGTGAGCAGATGGGAAAAATGGAAAGCAGCTCCAGTTCATATTCATGGTAGCAAGGAATACTTCTCCTGGCTGTGCCTGGATGGAATTTTTTCTTTTCAAAGACCTGAGAATTGCTTTTCTTTGCCAAACTGAACAAATGAGTGAAATAGCTAACTATTCCCTGGCTCATATATTTCAAAATTTGACTTAGTTTTCATATCATTATGTTTCTCATGTTTTAACAAGTTAGACTCACTCACAAACTAGCTTGTATGCTGTACAGACAGTACTTAATGTGCTCCAAATCAAGAGCTTACTTCTTTCTAATCAGTTTAATGTAATTAAATACTAACATACAGCTTCTTTCACACTACCACCTTCAATTTTTTGCAGGTCTTTGATATCTGAAAACTGTTGATCCCAGAAATCCAAGAGAAGTATTTCAAACATATTGTTGATGCTTATTTTGCTGCAGGCCTAGCAAGATGTTACATTCTATTTAATGATACTTAGAAACATGCTGATTTTATTTTTTTTTCCCCCCCTGAAAAATAGAAAGGTAAGTCTCTCTTTTGCAGCCACAGTTTGCTGTCCCTGTAGATGTTAATTAGTAAAACTTCTGAGCTCTGTTAGTTTAAATTGACTTAAATCTTTGCTCCATTTATGGTACCATGAGCCTGATAGTGGTTTTTATCGTTGCTAGGTTGACTGAATTCAATTAACATGCTCCTTGTTTGATATCGTAAATAGCCTCCTTTTTATAACATCTTTTAAAATTCCTTTAAAATTTTTTCAGGTAGCATAGGTGCTGCTCAGAATTATGAGTGTCACAGACCTAAGCAGGAAAACAAAATAAAAGCTTAAATACTGGAATGCCTTACCAAATGTTGCTCATGGGGGAATGATATCAAGAAAAAGAAAGAAGAAATAACAATGTATAATAAATACATGTATAATAAATAAATAAGAATGTAATAATTTGAGAAATTATTAAAGAAATTGGAGCATAGAAGACAATAGAAGTTGTTCTCCTCATAATTATTATACTCTTCACACCATCTGTACAAGAAAACCATAAAGAAGAGTGTGGAATGGTTAGAAAACAATGGACACATTATGAACGATCCAGTCCGAGTGGCCTCACTGTAACAACAGGCTGTAGCTGGTTCTGAAGAACACCTGCAAAGCCAAGGGGCTGAGAAACTGTGTGCATAGCAAGAAGATAAGGAAGCTGGACTGTTGAAAACAAGATGTTTGCTTAGCAGGAGAATGGCGCATGGGCACCACAGCCTTTTGGCAAGGTCAGCTCATTATGAGTTTTAAAAAACCCATGATTGAACTACAAGAGTTAGATTTGTTAGGTTCTGTGCCACCCAGCTTTGTTGCAGTTGTGTTTAAAGGGAGTGGGAAGATAGCTGCCTTATTAGTTAATTCTAATGTACCCCTGACTGTCAGCCAAACAGTGTCACCAAGCAACTCTTCAATATACTGGGAACCAACCTGGCTATTACTGTCCCCCAAAATGTCGGTATTCCAATGTTTGGGGTAATAACACAGTGGGATTATGTTTACCCGACCACACCTTCTTGATCTGTGGGGACAGAGCATGACCTGGAATTCCTTCCAAACCAATAGGGGGCCCATGTTATTTGGGAAAGTTAACTATGTTTAAGCCAACCATGATAGATCTTTTTAACAGAACGTTGTTTAATTACACAAAACGCCATCAGTCCAAACGACAATTGTTCCAGCTAGGACCTAGATGTAATGATCGAGTGCAATTTTGGAATAACCCTACAAACATTGTTGCTTCCCTAGTGTCTCCAGTTGGGACCAAAAAGGCATTACAACTAGTCACTCATCTTGCATGTTGGAGTGCTAAACAAATGAACTTGACAACAAATATAATAGGTGATTTAGCTATGGATGTCAAGAGTCATACTGTACTTCAAGATAGGGCTGCCACTAGCACAAGGGCATGGGTGTGAAAAGTTTGAAGGAATGTGCTGTATTAATTTATCTGACCATTCGGTATCTATCTATAGATCTATCTATAAGAATCTGAGAAAACTAAAAGATAACATGAAGAAGTTAACTGTTGTAACATCACCCTTATCAGAATGGTTTGCTACATTAGAAATCACAGGATGGTTGAAGGAGTTATAAAAGGGAGTTGTTGTAATTCTTCTAGTTATCATGCTTGCTGTTATTTTACCGTGCTTAGTTTCTTGTATTAGACATTCGGTACAAAAGACCCTACAAGAAATTCGGATTACTCAAAAACAAAAAGAGGGATATGTTGGGATTCTAGAGGACTTTTTGCGAGAGAATGGACACGTGAGCAATCCTGCGTGAGAACAAGACTGATAAGAGCCTCAGCCAAGCAAGAATGCGATAAGGATGTGACCCTGAGTGAGGGGGGAGAAACTCCACAAGACAAACAACCCCCGGAAGGGGTTGGGACGGAAGAGGAAGTTACACAAGGCAGGAAGCCTGGCAAGGCTGATGTGGCACCTTTTATCCAATCATAAGAAGGTTTAAAGCGCGGGCTAAGTTAACTGTCCAATCTTGAGAACTTGTACTGCATGTTACTCACGTGTGCGGGAGAAATGGGCTTTCTTAGTTGTAATAAATGGGCATTGCTTGATCACACTGGTCGTGTGCGTGCTCAGCTCTCCCGCAAGTCCCTCCCTTTAAAGTCACAGCGCGCTGATTCTCACCTTCAGACACTGGGGCAGTGCCTGAATATGTTGACCGGCTTTCTCCCCCTCAGATTGCACTCCGACGAGTCCTTCTCAGTGAAGACTTGTGCCAATCTTGAGGGCCCCACCCAGGGACGCCACTCGTTGAGATTCTCCCCCCTCATTCAGGGTCACATCCTTATCGCATTCTTGCTTGGCTGAGGCTCTTATCAGTCTTGTTCTCACGCAGGATTGCTCACATGTCCATTCTCTTGCAGAAAGTCCTCTAGAATCCAAACAGAAGAGTAATGTTGCAGTCTTCAGTTGATATAAATATTTTTAAGTGGTATGTTGCTCTACAAAAGCAGTTTGTTCATTCACATGAGAAGGCAAGTTGAACACTTGAATGACAGTAAAAAATTACTAACAGTTAGTCTCCAATCATGTTTTAGTGTAACCAAGAATAAAATTAAAGAACAAGAAGTAACAGGTGTCCCCTATCCCCCCATTTTCTATTTATATAGTAAATGATCTCTGTTCTGCAAATACAGTTTTGTGAGGGACTGGCAGAACTGTTTAAATGAGGTGGAAACTTAGTCACCTTTAACTTACACAGGGTCACATAACCTGAATATTTATGGCATTTTTGAAAATGCTAGCTCTTGTAAACAAGGGAGCAGATAAATTGAATTGTGGGGTTTCTGTTTTTTGGATTTTTTTCTCAGTTAAAAGGGGGAAACAGTGGAGAAGATTTACATAAAAACACGAATTGGAGCAGCAGACCAGGCACAATGGTACAGCAGAAGTAAGCAAGCCTAGTCTTTGGATATGCTCTTGAAGAAATGTATGTGCACAGATATGTATGGGTGTATGTGTATGTATAATGGAGCATGTCACTTTTTGTATAGGTGTATTTTTCTCCCAGAAGCAAGTGATAACAGATAGTACATCTTTCACTGTGTTCTCACAGCATGGGTAGCTAGGGAACGTGTAGGCCACCACTGGACATGAGCAGGTATGATGAACGCTAAACGTACAGTATTGCTTCCTGTGTCTGTAGTGTAAAGACAGCAAAGGTATTTACGTCCATTAATGTGATGATGATCACAACCAAACTGATTCTAAATGAGGTTAGAGATGTTGTATTTAGTTTTAATTTCTGAGATAGAAATACTGATGTGTTTTATAGTCCCCGAAAGCTTATTTCAGAAGTGTTTAGCTTATTGTTTCTTTACAGTAACCTGAAATGTAGTTCTTTCAAACTTTTTTTTCATCTTCATATAATCACAGAGACAGTTAGTGATTTGATTTAGTTTAAAAGCAAAATCCCTTTGAAGAATTATTCTGATGATTCAGAATCTTTCAGGACTATGTCACAAATTCTACGTATCTGTACTTTTTTTTTTTTTTTTTCAGCACGTGTTGGCAGTTTATTTATAGTTTGTTAGTGGAATATTTAAAAAACTTCAAAGCCACAAAACTAGTACAATACTATTGAGAACTTCCAATATTATTTCTTGCAATGAAAATCTGAATGCAGTACACATGATCTAATATAAAAAAAAGTTGATAAAGTTGATTTGTTTTTCAGACATTCTACACTGATTTCCTGTTATTGACAGCTGTAATGTTGAAATGAAACTGAACAAGAGTATCAGTGCTATTTAACAATGCTGTATAGAGAGCTCCCTAAAATTTACTATGTTGACATATACAGAGTATTTGCCTTTTACTGCAATTATTTAAAAAACCCCAAAACTTACGTTAACAGTGCTTGCTTAAAAAGTCGGCAAATTCTGTGTAATGTAATTTATTTATTTTTTACTAGAGGAGCTCTGCTTAACATTAGTGTCCTCTATGAAATTTGATTTCCATTCCATGTGCTTGTTTAAACCCAGGAATGCCATACTATTGTGGCTATACTTACAACTGGATCAGAATATGACTTCTGGAAGCTATAACGTCTGTCTGAAATTTTTGAAAAAATCTGACCTATGGCCTTGTCTAGTTTGGACTTGCTGCATTTTAGTTAAGGGGAAAAAAAAAAAAAAAAAGAAAAGAAGAAAAGAAAAGGAGCTGAAGACTCTCTCTGTCAAATCTAAACCAGGATTTGGTCAGACATAGAAACATTATCAAATGTATCAGATATCAGAAGTGTTAATGTTATGTGCTCTCTGCCTATAACTAGCTGTCTGGAGTTTTCATTTCCAGGTATAAGTCAGAGTACAAAGGCAACATTCACACAAAACATCTCTGGAGTTCATTGGGTTCTCTGTGATAGGTCCCTAAGTGTCATTCTGTTACTTTTTTGGATAATTTGCCAAGGGATAAATATATGGTGAAAGAAAATATGAAATAGGTTTGAATTCTCTAACAGAAATGTAGTGTTTATTGAATCATTGAAATTTCAGTTGAAAAAAAAAAAAAAATACTGACCAGCTCCACATCTCAATCAGCCAAGCACCTGTTTTGTTTTGTTTGTTTTTTGTTTGTTTGTTGTGTTGTTTTTTTTCCCTAGGTGTTTCTATACTTTCCATTTTCTTACATTTACTTTGCTTCACTTCACCCACCTCTTTCCATCATGACTTTCTCATCTTATATCACTATTCTGCATGCCATTTTTCTCTCCACACTTTTCATTTGTACATTTCACTTTGACTCCATCATTAGTCCTTTCTCATTTCACCTAGTGAGCCAGATTGGGGTTTTTTTGTGCCAAAAGTGGTATGGTTCATCCTACACCACCAGTGCAAAATGAACATCAAATTATGCCTAATAAGTTTGAGCAGTAAGTAAACTTCTACTTCAGTGCAGTTCTACAAAAAGCATAAAGCTTTGACATAGTGTGCAAATACACACTTAAAAAACCCACAGCCTTACAAATCAGCCCTTGATTAGTTTTCTTTTATTGACAGAAACCAGAAACAAGAATGGCCTAGTGTCTTCAAACTGTACTATTTTTCCCTTAGACTTTTTGCTGTATTTCACTTTGTGCAATTTTCAAGAAAATAAAAGAGGAGGAGGAGGAGGAGGAGGAGGGCAAATCCTCCTATATAAATCTGATAAATCTTCAGCTGGTCATCTTCAAGAGTGTTGGAGTGAAATGAAGCTCGTGTTTCTTTTCCTTTATATTGATCTAGCTACACTAATGGACCATTGGCTCTGTGCTCTGTTGTTTCACAGGGTTTAGTTGAACTTGCTTTCTATCAAAAGATAACTGCAGGTTGAGTAGCAGATGACGGTATTTTCCTTGACAATTTTCCATTTTCTTTTACAGGACAATTTTTTCCAAAGTAAATACTTTCTATACATTTATAATGCTTTCTGGCTTTGGTTCGTTTCTTTAGGCGAGCAATCACATAAAAGCCACCACAAAGAGCAGTCTATCAAATCCTACTGTCACTGTGTGCACATGATGGGTACTTGGTTGATCTGATATTTGGGATTTTTTATTCTGGAATCATACATCTCTTTGAATTATACATCTTTATTAATGGAAACAAAACCAATCAGATTATAACTATGAATAGAGACTGGTTCTTTTTAAGCAGCCCTTCATTGCTATCGTTTTGTGCACACTTTAATTTAATTATTAACCTACAGACACTGTATAAAAGCCAGATAGTACAACCAGTGAAGGGCTGGATTTTTTAATTAATAGACACTCAAACATCCACTTCCTGGGTTTTGTTTCCTATGGAATTATATGCATGCAAATGTTATATTTAATTGCCTGGAGTGAAAGTGCAACCCCCTTTTCTTAATTTTAATTAGGAAATATTTCCCCTTTTAGAGTGCCCTGTGAATACTTCATGGAAGATAATCAGAACAGAAGCATCATTTGTTCTGTGCTTGCTTCAAAAGAGTTTATTTGATTATAAATAAACATTTATAGTACATTTACTCCAAGAGACTCCATGTGGCTTTGAGGATCATATTGTGCTGGATTCTTTGCAAATGGAGATCAAAATTCCTGAGACATGGATTACTGGAACAGAAGACAGGATGGAGAAATAATATACAAGCAAATTAACTGTATTCTTACATATATATGGTAAAACTGATCCATTTTTCTTTTTTAAATTTTAGGTAAAAGGAAATGAAAAGTAGAAAACTATAACCTAGGAGGAAATTCCGGTATTTATCTGTTTCAATGTCTTAAAACTTGTATTTCTTGATGGAAAAATTAATGATAAGGAATAATTTCTGGCTAGTATGGATAGTTGAATTTTGTTCAGTTCATAACTAGTTGGGATGAAACCAAAACTATAGCAAAGAGGAGACAAGAGGAGCATGAAGTAAAGATGAATAAGCCCGAATTCTGATAGATGTGGGGCGTGACCACTGGTTGTCAGCTGGAAGGAAACAAGTAGGAAATCAAGGAAAGATGTAGTAGACCCATAGCATAGTGCCCAGCAATGGAAAAGAAAGAGGTCTTGCATAGAGTGTGTATGGGACTGCCTTATGTGTGACAACATCTCACTGTGGCTTTGCATGTTGTTGATTAAACTCTGGGTTAATAAGAACATTTGAGACCATAAAAAGACCAGTCTATAATCATCAGAAGGCCTAATCTACTGAGACATGTGACAAAAGTTAGGGTTTTGTGGACCTTCCCGTGAAAATTTATTTTTAAATTGTGAGGCACTGTTTGTATTTTTTGTATGTGTACAGTCACGCAATATAATGGAAACACTACCATATTACATAGTGAATTTTGCTTTTATCAGATACTTAGATATATTTGAGTAGGTTTACATTCACTACTTTAGCCAACTAAATGTTTCATGGAAAGCAAACATACAAATGTTACAAATGTGGCATTTGCTTTAAAATTTAAACTGATGGTCTTGGGAAAAATGTGTTAATTTCTTCAGTCATCTCTAATTATGACAGCAGTATTATAGTATTTCTCACCTATATTATTGTAGGTTCTCCTCTATGGTCACTCTATGTTAATAGTGACATTTTACTGACAATTATTATATGGAAAAAATATTAGAAGAAAATAACTGTGATTACATATACCTTCAATTTACCTGATAATTGTTTCTTAAGACAGATTATTTTTTTTCCTGTGTGATTGTTTCTTAAAAAAATTTTTTTTAAATTGATTTTGAATATCTTGTCATAACCTGCTATGAATCTTGACTTTTGGAGAAGCACTTCATACGTGTTACCTTTGATGTAGAATATAAACTTGGAATGCTAAAAATCAGTAAGTAAGCTCCCAGCTTTGAAATCAAAGCATGAGTCCTTTCTGGTGAGAACTAAGGGGGAAAGGATCTCTCAGTTCCTTGTATCTATTTTATTGATTATAGACTGCTTGCTCATCTTGTTACATCAGGTTTGAAAGTGAGCTTTAAAAATTCAGTGGTAAATATATTTTCCTGAGATGAAATCACAGATGAAGACAATTTATTTCTTTGCTATTAAATTCCTGTCATTTTGAGTTTTCTTTAGAAAATTGCCTTCTTTCCAAGTAGCTGTATATGTAACTGATTATCATATTTATGAGGTACTCACATTTTGTATAATGTAAAAACAATAAATGCAAAATATAAACACTGTGTTAAGATTGTTAAAATTCATGTCAAACAGGAGAGAGAAGGAGGGACACAGATCCAAACCAAGAGTTAGAAAATGACATGGAAGATATTCATATTACTCCAACAGTGTTATAGAGATATGTTTTCTGGATAGACATTTAAATAGGCTTCTTAAATCATAGCAGAAATGAATTGAGTAAAAAAGTTTGAAGAGGTGGGTGTAGGCTGTTTCAGCTACATCAAGACAAGGCTCAAGAAAGACACTTCAAATATATTTCATATTAAGTTTTCTAAAATAGCAATGATAACAACAACAACAATAATAAGCAATTTCAAATAATCCATTATGTCTTACACAGGCAATGTAGGCTATGGCAGCCAGGTGTAATTATGCATTCTAAACCACCTGCTTGTGACAGACAGTTTGCTTGCAATCCTGCTAAGAGAAAATTACAATTATCGAGCATTTGATCAAAAGGGCTTGTGCTGTTGTTGTGAGGCTTCACAATACAAAAGGACACCAATTTTATAAAGTATGCTAAAGGAAGAACTACAGCCACCACACGGCATCTCAGCAAGGGGTAGATTTATTAACCTCATACTTGTTTCCTGAAGAGATGTCCTGAATGAAAAAGCCAGTTCTCATCGCCTGGGTGCAGATCTTGTGTTCTCCTGGTTTAGGACATTGGTGGATAAAAGGCAGCCAATTTTAGGATTCCGTCCAGGTAGTTTCTGAATTTGTCAGAAGCTGGTGTAAGTGCTACCTTGCCCACAGCATAATTTATTTATTTATTTATTTATTTTTAATCAGGAGGCCCAGGTAGTTTCGGAATTTGTCAGAAGCTGGTGTAAGTGCTACCTTGCCCACAGCATTATTTATTTATTTATTTATTTTTAATCAGGAGGCCCACTGACTAAAATCGTCATTGTGAAGATATTTTCATACAATTGGCTCCCCATTTCTATTAGCCTCTAGAGGGTTACTGCATTGTTTATAGATGTACCAGCAGTTTTTGTTAGTTATCAAAATAATGGTGACCATAAATGGTGTCTAAAGCCACCCAGACATCATTTGACATTCGTATCTGTCAGAAAGAGAAGAATAATTGTCTAAAGCAAACAGTTCTCTTCTCACTCCCAGTGGACCACTAAATAAGAAAAGGGATACGGTTTGCACTGCATCTGAAGGTCAGCACTACATCTGACTATTGGTGGGAAAATGCAGTCAAATTCCTCCCACAGGGCACCTGTCTACTGTTCACAGCTACTTGGGTGCTTGGGACTTTTATGAGAAGTGCATCTTCTGTTACTGTTGTTATGGCACAATTGAAGAGACTGGCAGTCTGGGGGTTCCTCAGATTGGACCAGTATGAAAAGAACAGAATTCTCACTACTGAGAAGCAAAAGGGCACCTATTGAACAGTTAGACTAATACACTTCAGACATCTATTATTCCTGCATTAAGAGGTAATAGCTCTGTGAATCAACAGTAGCCCTTAAACAATCTTGAAGCCTTTTATAAAGGTCACCACGATAAGGAAATGTAATTACCAGTGAAAGATGTATATATGTATTCCACTTGCTGATACAGACTTAAAAATATAAAAAATAATATATACCTCTATCACTGTGAATCTACTTGGGATTTAAGAAACAGAATCACTCCAGCTTGTGAAGCTCTGAAGTGAAGAGTTAAATAATTGGAGCTAAAAATATCCCTGTCAGGCCAACCTGATCGTTTGAATAATGCACTCATACCATCACTGCTGTGCTCTGATTGTATTTCATTCAAGCTGCTGTCATCTATCTCCTTCTCTTGACTGAGTTTTCCAGAGGGGATGCAGGGAACAGCAGCAGCCCTCACCCCTTAGCAGAAGAGATCGCCTTCTTCAGTCAGCACCACTTGCACTCTTGCCTCCCAGCTCAAGGGCTGAGCAGTGATGAGAGGTGACAGAAAGGCAGTGAGATGCTCAGCAGGTGGGAGAGAAGAGAGATGCCTGCATCCCAAACTTGCTAGGCAATTACTTCCAGATCTACTAGGTTTCTGGAGGGTGTATGTTGCCCTGCATTTATAATGTTCTCATTAAACCAGATTTCTTTAAATGAGTTTATCTTCCTTAAATACAGGTAAACTGCTAAGAAAAGACAAATGTTGCAACCTGTGTTTTAGTGATGGAAACAAGACATGCAATGAATGGCACATCAGCGATGATACCGTTTAGTCTTGCACATACCCTGCAAATATCACTAAATTCAGCTGCTGTGATTAATCATTAGTCTTTTAGATATAACACTTACTAGCTGCTGTCAGGGGTCAGCTCAAGCTGGAGGGTTCCTACAGGCCTATAGGTCCATGCTCTGACTCCCCTCCCCTCCCCTCTCCTCCACCTCTCCTCTGCTTCTCATCCCCTCTTTCCCACTACTCCCCCTCCCTGGCTGGCACCTTGCACCATGCCCCAGAGTCGAGCATCAGAGTGGCAGGTCAGAGCAGTGAGGCCAGTGGCTGAAGCAGAGTTGGGGCTGCGAAGCATTTCCTGAGCATGGCGGGAAGTTTCTTTCACCTCTCACTTGTACAGCATTATTCTACAAGCCTCATAGCTCTTCAGGTGCTGTCATTCTGAAGATAGATGTTAAATGAGCTCTCTACTTTTACCTTGAATGAACTGGAGAATCTTGTAAATCCTCTCATTCATTTTGGTGCTATACTGAAAGATGTGAGACATGAAAACTAGCTCTCTCTGATACTTCACTGAAATATATAATATACTCGGCCAACAGCTGCCTTTAGAAGCAAGCAGTCCCTGGGTCAGATGTCTCAACAAAGATCTTCAGAACCATTGTGTTTTTGTAGGCTTGATTTGTTGATATCTAAACTTTTGCAGAACAGCTACTTAGACTTCTGTAAGTAGCTGTTTACATAAGGACAATAGCATAGCATAATGATTTAGAAGCAGAAAGAAGGTCTAGCCTTCTATAGGAAAATGCTTCTACAGTTTATATTTGTTAGCACTTCTGTCGTAAAAAAAAAAAAGTAAAAAAAAAAGTTGCCTTTTTACTTGTGTCTAAAGGTGGGGAATTTTGGATTAAATTCTAGGAAAGAAAAAGCTAATTTATTACCTGACAACTAGAATTTTCTTTAAAAAAGTTTCTCTGTAGATCTGTAATACCAGTGCTATTGATATGGCTTCATACTGTAAGGCAACTCTTCTGCACTAGTTTTTGGGGCAGAGGACAGAGGGCCAAATACCTCTCCCTTATATGCTGAATTTACTATACACATATGCAGTAGATTACTTAAGGGGCACAAAACTGATGGGTAGTGGCAGTCAAAATGAGGGGGAAAAAAAAAAAGAAAAAAAGAACTTTCTGTCTGAATTCCATTTCAAGCTGCCAGAGATGTTAGCTATTTTCTGGTTCTATTCTTCATCTGTCAGAGCTTCATGCACTGTCACACTCTCTTTCTATACCTCTCTCTGTTTTTCTGCCACTTCAGCTTTGGGAGACAGCTTAGTTTACATCCTTATCATATGTGGGAGATGAGTAAATCAATGAGCTACACTTTATTCTCCATATTTTTTATCTATTTCGCATCAATCACCATGCTGTTCCTTACCTAAAAGCATCATCTATACTTTCACAAAAATGGACATATTTATGCTAAACTTCACCATAGACCACCCTGTTTTTATTTAGAATGTCTTCACTATGATTAGTCACACAGTCTGGACAGTTATACAGAAAACTGTTGAAATAAGATAAACACCCAGTTCTTTTAACATCAGTGTACAATCTTTATGGCTCTATACAAGCATGGCTATTCAATCTATATCACTCTCATACCAGTGTGTCACTTAGATATTTCATTCATCATAGTTAAATAGCTATTAAAACCCTTCAGATGTTTTCTGAATTCTCTAAGGGTTATCTGTGTTTTTCATTAGATAGTTACGGTATATCCAATAAACAGTATTGTGTAAATTCAAGGAAATGTCACTACTTGTTAGAACAATAGTAAAACAAAGAGCCTTAAGTGAATTACACGAGGTGATATGCCAGGAGTCTGTCAATAGGTGAAAGAGCTAGGGATGAGTCAAGAGTACCAACCAGTTCTGATTATGTACTCCTGTCAGACACATGAACTCCCCCTTGCACCTCAAGAAGCAGCTTCACAATGGTACAAAAGTTCCAGTCCACAATGACTGAAGTACACTGTCATTTCAGTGTGCTTGCTAAAGAAGAACTATCTGCCTTGAGCATCCTGCTCTTTTGAGTTATTAACTCTACTTTAAAACAGAACATTAGTAAGATAAATGATTTAAATTTGCCCCTCATTTCTGTGCTCCCAGTAGGCTATGTGAGCATGGCTGGGGGCCCACATTAGGGTCTCAGTGACAGCAGAAAGCTTCCACTAATTCCAATACAAGACTACATGGCTCAGCGAACATGCAAGAATGAAGAATCTGTGACAGTGTCTCATGACAATAAGGCCACCTTCTGATGTCAGAAGGTTTTGGTTGGGAAAGCATTTAGTTTGAAGTCAAACTACTACTACACAGTCTGTGTAAGTTAGAATATTCAGTGTGTTTTATTAAAAACTAAATGGTTCCATTCATGACTCAGGTGTCGTGTGGAAAAATGTTTCTCAATCATTCTAATATTTATCAGTGAGCCTCATAAGTTTACAGCTTTCTTCCATGGCTTTGTAGGGACATGGTTCACCACCTACAGTCTTGCATACTTGTTTGTTGCCAACGACTTTTTCTAGCAAATAAATCTCTTTAGGAATATTTATATGCTGACACCTAGTGGCTTTAAATTAAATGTTGCTTGTAGATAGCCAGTGATATATCACTTCATGTCCTGTCTGCTTCTTGGAAGTAGTGGTTGGAATTCTACTGGACATGTGTTTTTATCTTTCTTTTGGTATTTTTAATAAATGGACACCTGTTTGAATCATAATATTGAATTGGTTTATGCAATACATGAAAGTTTACTGATATTAATTATGCCTACAATGAGCATAAAAACATTAAGACATCTTTTTCAAATCCAGTATTAGAAAAGTTATTTATGTGCTTCAGCTTTTTTTTATTTTTTATTTTTTCCAGTGTGTATTTTATTCTAGAAGAGTTTTATTCACTCCAGAGGAACTCTTCAAAAGAGTAGACTTCATAGGAAGTAATGACAGGTCATGGAGTTGTAGGTTCTAATATTTCCACATCCAGTAATTAATAAGGTGCAATCACAAAGTAGTAACTTTGTTCCTATATAAGTGAGACCGTTTTATTCCAGTTAAGGTGAAAGTAAATGTCTCATTTGACTCAGTGAGTGGGGAAATGTGTTGAGTTGTCGTAGATCCCCAGAAAAAAATATGCACCTGAGCCTGTTGAAGTTTAGAGCTTGGTTTAAATTTCTGGGTTTTGATAACTTTGTTTTTGGTTTTGGGTTGTAGTTGGGTATTTTTTTTTTTGGTTGGTTTGTTGTTTTGTGGGGTTTTTGTTTTTGTTTTGTTTTGTTTTGTTTTCTCAGTATGTACCACATTCTGGAAAGGTCTCAGGTATATAAACTATCTCAATTATAATGAAGGTTTGCTAGAGGTAATGAAGTGAGGGGAACAAAAATACCACAAAGTAACAGACTTTTAAATATTTACATGCAAGCTTACTCAGAAAAGTAGTAGGGACAAGCAGCTTTTATTGTGGAGGGAGACTGTATGCTGAAAGTCTAATTGGTTTATTATGTTAGTACTACTGTTGTTTTAAGGGCCAAAATAATTACTAGACAGATGGGAAAAGTATAATAAAACATATTTATTAGCTAAGAACCACATTATCACTGAGAACTATTTAATATTTATAAGGGTTTTTTTTTCCTTATTGACTTGTACTACAGACAGGACCAAGATAATGTTTACAGTAAAAGTAACTTTATAAGTTTGGGTTTTTATTTAACTACACCTTAAAATCCTACGCAGATGATTTCCTATTTCATTATGATTTTTAGGGCAATGTAACTATTCCCTGTTTTCTGCTTGAGCCTGAGTTTGAAAGAAAACTCAGCATTAAAGAAGCAGCTCAGCATTAAAAATTTTATAATAATAGACATGCAGTGTGTTCATATTATTTAGGCATTTTTGAATACTTGATCAACACTCTAATCAGTCAGCTGGTCTTCTGAATCTGATCAGTCAGCTGGTCTTCTGAAACTGACTTACGCTTTATCAGTCTTGCCCTTCAAGTCTCAACTTTTTCCCCTGAACACTGTAAACCTTTCATTTTAAGACTGGGTGTTTCCAAAGTCTTAGTATCCAAATTAGTGTCTGCGTTAGGGTTTTTTTGTTTGTTTTTTTGTTTTTTTGGGGTTTTTGGTGTTGATGTTGGTGTTGGTGTGTTTTGTTTTTTTTTTTTTTTTTTCCAGAACACTATATTGTCTCAGGTCTGATTGGCTGGAGCTGTTGAGAGATGGATCTGTATTTCAGATTAATAAAAGTGCAGACCTTCACAGTCTGTCTCTTATTTCCATTTTGAAATTGCATTGATATTGAACAATACTACGTATTATCTTCAGCTATAATTTTGACTAATTTTGACATCACGTCATAAAAGTAGTATAAATGGGTAGTTCATTACTTGCTCATCAGTCTCATATTTAGTCACAGAGGAAAGACAGACTTGCCACCTATGTTGTTCCAGTGATCAGCTGTTAGAAAGTCAGTTTAATAGCAGAAGATCTAAAAAAACAGAGCTTCATTTTGGCTATAGAGGAAAAAGAACACTTTTCCTGAACATGACTAAACCAAATTCCTTTCAAGTTTACATATGGCTGCTCTTCATTATACTAATGGAGAATGTTTTATATAGAATTAAGAACAGTTGAAATACATCTTAACTTTCTCTGACTCACTGGCACTCCTCCATTTTTGAAATTAAATTACTGTACGACAGTCATGCCTCTTTTTTGTGACTTGTGTTTTGCAATCAAATAAAAAGCAAAATTTAAAAAATCTTGTATTAGAACAATTAATATTGTTTCGCATACACAGTGAGGCTTAGATACTTCCTCACAAGACAAGAATACAATGTCCCTTAGCATCTTCTAGATTGCATTTCTTCTCAGAAAGACCTAAGGAATCACTCCTTTGAAATAATAGGTTAAATAGCTTCTTGTTGACTTTAAGTCTAGTAGAAAATTTTGGATTATATTTTGTTTTTTCTGATGAAAATAAAATTTTCTATACTCAGTTTCTACAGAAAATTCTTATTTCACCTTCATAATTTTAAATCTCAATGACAGAACTGAATATCAGAAAACACATTAATCCACATTACACAGATGTCATTTCTTAATCTCTCTCATTTTTTTATTTTCTGGAGTGACCACCATGGTCTTCATGAGAAGAAAACAAATAAAACAGAGGCTGTTTTTCCTACACAAATATGGTGTTCGTAGGATATGATTTTGTTCTACAGAAGGCAAAGTCTGTGATATTGACCCAGACTTTTGTTAATCCTTTCCATTGCAGTGGCACTATCCTTTATAAGACTGTCATTTCTTCCTTTCAGATTTGTACCCTGTCTCCTCCTTTTTCTTCTCTTAATTTCTTGCTATCCTTGATTTCTAACTACAGCTTCTGAACCTAATACTTATGGAAGATTTTGTATGCCAGCTCTCCTATCCTTACCTTGCCCCAATTTAGCATGAGACTTGGACACATCATTACAATGGTTTTATATTTTCTTCATAGAACAAAATTTGATGCTTTGATATTCCTGGTGCATTTTCCACCCTCATCAGCATTGTGGAAACACTTCTTTTGTGATCCAGGACAATCAATCAATTTCTCAATCAGTTCGTGAACTTCCACTTGCTGTCTTTCCTCACTGTTTCACTCTCTTCCTATGTCTAAAAGTCCATCCTTAGAAGCTTCCCTTTCCATTTTAACTCAAAGAAAATTATATTTTATTATATCAGTAAAATATTACAACCTGATTTTCAGAATCAAACTTGGTCAGAGTCTAACATTTAAATATTAAGTACCTGATTAAGTACTTGGCTGGAATGAGATACAAATGAGCTGATAACTTTGCATTTTACCTTTTTTTTTAAATTTTATTTTTTATTTTTGAACATCATATTTTCAGGTTGGCTCTTAAATCTAGCAATGGGATTGATTTAAAGCAGTGCATTCAGAACATTTTCCAAACTTCAGTGTTTTCATAATTCAATTTTACTAAATCTGTCCTGCTTTAATGAGAGGGTAAGGTTGTTTACGTATATAATTAAATTAGATAAATAGCCTCCCTTGTCCTATACTGCCTGATCTGCAGCCAGGGCAACCATCACAAAGCCTTACAAAGCCAAAAGAAATTGTTACCTTGGCAACAGGAGCCATGTAGAATCTGACAGAACACCTGTCTCTTCTACTCAAATTTCATTCTGCTTGATGCTGGAAAACTGGTTTTCTGCTACAATATCTGACTCAAATAGGTGAATTATGGCCAGGGAATACAGCTAGATCTGAAGACCCACAACAGAAAAAAACCCTGACAGTCTCTCAGAGTACTCACCTTTTTATTGTTAATAGGGATTAGCATTTTACCAACAGAGAATATATTTTCATCAGACCTCTTAACAAAATCTTTGGAAGTCAGTAACATTATTTAGACTTGAAAAATACAGCTAGGGATAGAAGGAACTCACACAGTGTAACATGACAATGCCGCTCCAAGTGTCACCCTTAGGCTTTCTCATCAGCCAGAATTCATAACTCATAAAGCATAATAATATAAAAGGGCAATGTGCCTGAGTGCTTGCAAAAATTACTGTTAACTTCTAGTTTATAAATTTTTTGATTGGTTTTACTCTTCAAAATGTGAGGGCTTTTTTTCCTTCTTTTCCTTCCCTTTTTAAAAACTCCCACCAATTTACAATTGTCTTATGTCTATTTAAATCAAGGTTTACCATACACTATACCTGTATATTATACTGTCTCTGTGGTGCTATTTCTTGGCTCCTACTGTACCCCAACCTCTGTTTAAATTATTGTCCTCTGTGGTAAGATATTTCTATTAAGAAATTTGGGTCTCAAAAGTAGTTCTATTAAGACAGCAAAATGAATTGCTAAATACATTTCTGAAGAATTACCATTTCACATGTGAGGTAAGTCTTACCTAAAGATCTCAGTATAGTTATTGATATTTGTTCTCAGAAGCATCTTGCTTCAGCAAAGAAATATGTTTCAAGCTTTTTATATATGCTGAATAAAAGCCAGAATAATTATGTTTTATGGATTTTCTACCGGCTTCATCATTATTATTTGTTATTTGTTTTGTCGGGTCCACCATTTTGCTAAACGTACTTTACTTATTACTACAAGAGAAAAGAATGAAATGTGTCACACGCTTCATTTTAAGTTTGTCATACATAAGATATTCCTTAAACAAAGATGTTTTGCTGACACAATCACTATATTTTGCTTATTCTCACTTCAATTCCAATAGTTATCTCGCAGCTGTATAATCAGGTACTTTCTATTCACAAGCAGGTAATTCTTGATAAACAATGATGTTATGGAAAGCACTAACTTTCCTGTTGGCAAACATGTTATCACTTTTGATTGTTTTGAAGCTGTATGACTTGTTAATTGTGGAGGTTAGATCTTAACTTTCAAAAATGGTTTGTGCCTTGGTGCCTTGAACCCAAAGCCTATTATTTTCCTGTAAACCTGAATAATACCAAATCAGATACCTGGACTTTGATATTATGTACACTATTCACATTTCTAGAGCAGAGTTAGCAAATAATGGCTAAATAGCTGGGTCGTTATAGGCTTATAAAACTCATTCAGAATCCAATCTTGACCATTCCAGAATATGAACAATTGAAACAACTTTTTTTTTTCATTACCATTATGTTGACAGGCTGTTTATTTCTACTTGATGAAGTCAGTCGGAGCTGCAAAGTGTTAGGGAGTCAACTGCAGGAGGTAGCTGAAGATTCTTTTTATATGAGTGATATTTCAGTATTACCAGATGTCTTCTCTAAAAATCTGATCAAGACTTATCCCTCTGTCGGCATGGATGTTTTTCACAGCTTCAGGCAAATGTATCATAGCCCTTGAACCTGAGAGAATTCTTTTCATTAGAGATTAAATGTTTTAAAGAGTTCATGTTATTACATTGGCAACATTCAGTTAAACCATTTTAACTCTTGATCATCATTAAGCCATGAGACTCTTCATACTGAAACAGTCAAAATAAAAACTCTTTGATCAATATCCAGGTTGAAAAAAATTCTATTAAATTCTGAGCAAAACATCCACACAGAAAATTGTAGTGAACTGACTTTCAGACCAGTTCTAGCCCAAGTTCTGACCTGTTGGTCCATTTGTCCGTTTTTGTTATTTTTTTAGATATGTCATCTTGTCCTCCAAGACTCATAGCAATACAATATAAATGTAGCAAACTCATTGAAAGAGAAGTGATGTCCTTCCCTAGAACACAGTTCAGACAGGAATGTAGCTACGGGAATCTGTCTGGATCCTTATAAAGTGCATCCTTGAATTCCAGATGTATGACGGTCATGTGCCACTTAGTGAATGTGAAATAAAGTCCAGATTTCTCTTCCAAGATGAGTGAGCTGGTGGGGCTTTATATAGGTTTCCAAGGTTGTCAGTGGAGGCAAATCAGAATTATAAAATCAGGCTCTTAGGTCATGTAAAATGTTGAAAGTTGCGACTTACTTTGGAATTGAGTTTCAGATAACTACATGTAAGTATCGAGAAGAAAATGACATACAGGAGTGAGTGAAATACATAATGGAGAACCTATAAAAGGAGGTTGAGCTTCTATTGAAAGGGTGTTCAGAGACTAAATGGCTGCACAACTTTATCAGAAGAGGCTAGATTTAATTTTAAATGCGCAAGATTGGGCTGAGTCACCTACGAATGTATGTCCATGTGTTGAAAAGAAAGAGAGATTTATAGTATTCAATAGTACCCATATAATAAAACAAAGCAAACTAAACGTATGACACTGCTGTCTTTCTCTGTTCTCTTTTTCTAGTCTTGATTTTCTTCTCAAGGATCATAACATTTTGTGGAAAAGGGATGTAAAAGTGCTATTTCAAACTTCACTGGATCTCGATTCACGTATTCATAATATAATTCTGTTTGTAGAACTAATAAATTGCACTTTTCAACCATTTATTTTGGGGTATATCCTGAGTGACATGTTTATTCTGCTACAATAATATAAAATACTTCAGCATATACATTGGGATAACTAGGAAGGGAAGAGATGTGTGCTTCATTGCATCCCATCATAAAACCAGGACAAATTTAGGGCTCCTACCCCAAGAAACATTCCTGAGTCTCTCTTAGTAGACATAACCAGAGAAATAAGAGCTCCTCAAGGGATGATTCAGAGCATCTAATTTGGGCACTTGCTGTGAATTGCCTTCTGGCAGACTCTTTCTATGCTTCTCTTCACTGAGTACCTGCAAAGCCTTGGAGACTATTCTCTTAATATAGATGCTTTAGTTATTTTGCCTAAGGCTAGATGGGGAATACTGTATTGACCACTTAGATCTAAAATACAATTCTAGAGTGCCTTGCATTCAGTATCCTGAAAGTCATTGTTCTTATCTGAACTAGAGTATATTAGATAAACTTTTCACTGACCAGCTGAACTGATTGTGATTGGAGCACATCAAAACACACAAGGCTGCAACAGATCACAAGTAGGGGATCTGGGGCTTGTATAACTTTGTTTTTAAAAAATATGTCAGTGTAGTTCATCAGTAAAAGTAATGATAAAATAATGAAAATATTTTTAATTTGTGATTTTTGTCGCATCTGTGCATAACTATAAACAGGAAAATAAAAGATTTGGCCAAGTTAAAAAATTTGAGTTACCAGAAATAAGAATTACATGCATAAAAATCAGAATAAATATGACATGTATATTCTGTAAAAACACAGAAAGGCATTCAAAATACAACCTCCCTTTAATACTGTATCTTTCATAGATGGTGCATTTCCTATTCTGCCTTACAGAAGTTGCTGCATGTTTTTGTGAGTTAAAAGTAGGAGCCTTATTGTGATATTGTTTTCAAAGAATGAGACACTTGATCCTTTTCTTTCAAAGCAGATTTTTTCAGTCAGCTGTGCTGATACCTTCAACAGCACTTGACATATGCTCAGAAAAAATACTTGGTGACAGGAAAATCTGGCTCTGAGTATCAGAAACAGGCACAACTGTGTTCTCATTTACCAGAAATTGTAAAGGTTCTTACCTTGCAGTTTACGCTCTGCTGTCACGCAATAATTCTTTTCTGACAGAAACACAAGTCTCTGAAGATTCTTTCTCACCCTCTGCAGATGTCAAGATCTTCAGTCCTTTATTTTTTCCAGTGTTTTCCTCCCTGCCTTCTTTTTTCAGCATCTGAATGTAATCACAGATGCAAAACTCTATGACTCTCATAATTTAATTCAAATCTGTGATCACTATGTCCAAGCATCCAGTTGCAGACTAAATTCTCTTTATTATCCATTTTTATTACTCTCACAGTAAAGCTTTTTTATTTGCTATGATAGAAATTACATTATTTAAAGTCAATTAATATTTCATATTTTCATAATGTGTATACACACCAACATCAAAGCGACATAAAGGATGTTCTAGGAAGAACAGGAAGTGTCAAGCACTGTTAATAGAAAATAGTCATGATGCCAAAACTTTATACGTACCTAATGCTCATAGGGACCTCTGTGATTAAAATAAAACATTCAATAGGAAAAAAATCAGATCAGTTATTTCTTGGATAATGCAAAAATCAGAGCACCACCATTGGCTTGTTACGACAGTAGATTGCATAGCTGAAATATTACTTTGAAGGCTGCTTTGAAACACACAAATTAGGAGTCAAAGTGTATAATTTATATTTTGAAAATATCTCAGAACAATAAATACTGAAAGTCTGATGTGTGTGTGTGTGTGTGTGTGTGTGCGTGCCATAGAGTAAAAAAGAAAATGTACTGTCTTTTAATTAAGAGTGCGTTTTTCTCTTTCTCTTCTTTTAACCCCTATTGTCACAAAATATACTAATTGCCTGACTTGAGAACTGTGTTAGAGAGGTTGCCTCAAAATCCCAAATACTCTTTGAATTTATGTTTTCCTGAGAGAGAAATAAATCCAGTGATTTTTCTGGAAGGAGAACTTTGTTACAGCCTTCAGAAGGCTCCTTGGCTCCTCTGGATATCAGAGTCCTCTTCAAGTCTTTGTTTCCACTTAAAACAATAGCTGACCCTCTGAGGACTGAGGGGAAAAGCAGAAAAAAAAAAAAAACAAAACAAAAAAAAACCACCAAACCAAAACCCAAATGGAATTTAGAAAACATGTGTTTCTGCATCTTGGCAAAGAACTTATCTAATCCAAATGTGATTTGAGGACTGCTTATTATTATTTCCAACACACTTGTTTTTCTCTCTAAATACCAAAACCCAGTGTAATTTAGGACGTTGATGTATTCTGAAATACATGAAATATTTTTTCCAAATGACTACAGGTTTCAATTCTGCAGCTCTCCATCTGTTAAGAGAATGTTTGAGTTGCTGTTTTATTATTTTTATTTATTTTTCAAATACAGCCCCAGCAGCTGTGCTCTCAGAAAGATCTAAACTGTCACCAAGTTCACTGTGAAATATTAAGAACTCCACAAAACCTTGTATTAAGTTTATTTCAGTCATAACAGGTGTCTTGCTTTTTGCATTGGGATTTTATTTTCATAGGGCTTTGTCTGAAACTGGCTCAGTTTACACTTGACCACTGAAATGGAAGTTTTAACTCATGAGGTAAGAAGAGAGACTGGTACTCTTTAGCTTGGGAAAGAGCAGGCTCAGGGGGATCTCATCAATGTCTTCAAATATCTGAAGGGAGGGTGTGAAGGAGAGGGATCCAGGCTCTTCTCAGTGGTGCCCACAAGCTGAAACACAGGAATTTCCCTCTGAACATCAGGAAACACTTTTTCACTGCGAGGGTGACTGAGAAGTGGTACAGGTTTCCCAGAGAGGTTGTGGAGTCTCCATCCCTGGAGATATTCAAAAGCTGCCTGGACATGGTTCTGGGCAACCTGCTCTAGGTGGCCCTGCTGAGCAAGGGAGTTGGTCCAGATGACGTCCAGAGGAGGTGAACAGCCCTTCAGAAAACTGTGAACCAATCGCAATACCAATCAAGGACCAACCTAAGACACCTAAGAGGAGTATGTGTGTGGCATTTCACAGCTTCTAGCTAAAATTGCAGTGAACAGATTAAAAATCCAAGTGCAGCCTGAATTCCAGAAAAATATCCATTATCTGGCAGCAGGAAAAGGCTGATACTTCAGAACAAATATAGGCAGGATCTGCTGAATCTAGAAGGGGTAAATAAGTAACACCAACTTTTTTCCTTTCAGGCTTCGTAACTTCACCTAGCTTCCATTCCGCAGTGCTCACTGGTCATGTAAGACATATGAACTCTTGAGCCCACTTGTTATACCTGGAAAGAATGATGGAGGAAAGATAGTTATGATATACCAGCTGAAAATATGGTCTGCACTGGTATTTAAAAATATTAGTCAAAAGCAATACCACCTGAAAAACCTGCCTATTACTCTTTTACTGGATTCTAACTTTATTTGGCAAATCTTACTGCAAATAGTGACTTAGGAAAACAGTCTTCCAAAACCTTCAGACTTTCTAGGCTGCTACATAACAGAAGTTATGGCACTGCCTAAAACTGAAACTACTGTTTGAAAAACTGTACTGCTCCCCTCAATACATTCTAATTTAATCTTCAAGTGAATTTTAAACACTATGTGTTGATTTGCATTGGGCTAGGCAGACTTCTGGGGTGAGTATTGTGCCCAAACTAATTTTGATAGGACTCATGCTATGTGGCATTTTAATCTGTCTCAAACCCTTGCCAAAAGGATAAGGGAAAGTGATATATTTTTTGAGATTATTCAGAAACAGGTTGTCTGCTTTATTTTTTTAAAATGCTATGTTTCTGACTGATTACTGTAGAAATTTGCTAAGTAGGAAGAGATACAGGGTCAGAGAAGTTCTCTGCTTCATTAAAATTACAGCCAATCTTTGAAGAATTGTTTTTCAGAATGTTCTAATGGCCAACACAAGTTTTGAGAAAGTGAGCCAGTGTGAGAAGTAGCCAAGCATCTTAAGACGATAACAACTGGGTTTTTTTTTTCTTTCTGTGTACAGTGAAATCAGTGTGAATCTGAGGTGTCTGTGACTCCTCAAGATGAAGAGTATATCTTGTCAAACTGAAGAGGTGAGGCAAGACCAATGGCACACCACAAGATATTGCTGGTGGTTAGAAACTTTCAGATTTAAAGTATCAATGATTATTACTTCTGTGGTAAAGACTAAAGTGAGTGCACTTAAAGTGTCTCACACTTCATGAACCTTTTAACTTGAGAATGTTGTTATAGTGCTGGCAGTATCTGAAAATGAACAATGCCTTCAGCACTTTATCTTTTGTTATGTGCCAGAGTGTTAAAGTCTTGTTACAGTCTATCATCTGGTGCTGCATGTACTCTGAAAATATTGTCACTTGAATAGGAAGGAAGACAGCTCAAGGAATTCAGTATTGATTTTTGAGAAAAATGAAGCAGTTTGTGTAGCAATTAACTGCATTTTCAGTGGTTCAAGCTTGCACAGTGATTACATATACTCAAATTTGGTAGCATTTATAAAACTTCCTTTTATTTGTTTTGGGTAGTGTTGTTGGCAGACACCCCTGGGACACCAGCAATCTGGGAAACATCCCATGGGAGCAGCAAAGAGACTGGAAGGAATAGATGAATGTGCAATAAAGTAACAGTCTTTCTACCTTATTTTGAATCCTTCGTAATATCAGAGCCTTTTGCAGTCCTGAATTAAATCGGGTTTTGAAAAATATTGAGCAAGTCTTCTTTGGGAGATCTTAAGAGCTGATGAAATGCCTTGCTTCAGCTGAACAGTCAGCCAGTAGGAGTAGGGGATGTTCTGTAGCTTTCTGGCAGATTCTGAGGATTATGTAGGTTTGGACAGCGTATTACAAGCAATGACAAAAAACACAGTGACTAGCAACTTCCTGACCTTCATTAGATTCCTTCTTCAGTTGTTTTGGAAGACTGTGATTAATTGCAAAGCATTCAAATGAAAGCAGGATAGCAAACATTTTGAAATTAATAAAACCTGCTTTTCTGCAGCTCTGAAAGCCAGTGAGTGTTCAGTAGAGTTGTAAGTGAAGCTAGCAAAAGTATGTATGCCTTCTTCCAGGTCCTGGCAGTTTACCTCTTTAATGCTGAGATTTTCTTTATCTCTATACATACACACACATAGATGCCAGGACTGTATCATGCCTAATTTCTTCAAAAAGAACAGGTGAAATCTGCAGAATGATCTAAAATAATGTCTTTTTTCCTTCCTTCTTTCCACCCTGACTCCATGAAAGCTTCTCTATTATCTGTTCAGTTCTGAGTTTGTTGAAAGGAGCCAGAGCCCAGTTAGTCATTATTCGGTGTGTCCTCAGCCCAGTATTTTAATACTCTTACTCTTAAAAGCACAGACTGCAGAGGGTGAGGATTTAGAAACATAATAAATTCCATTAGTTGTTAAAACTTCTGATTTTTACATACATCAGAATCCTTTATTTCTTTACTACCGGCATTTCACTAATACTGTATGGAATTCCTTTATGAATAAAACTGACTTTTTAAAGAAAGATGCCTAAGCTAGAGATGCTCAGAAACTATAATATTAAGGAATTCCTGTATTTAATAAACAGCTGGTACCAAAAAGTAAAAGTGCAAGTGAGTAGAATTATTTTACATCAGTGAGTTTAAGGGTTGACATCTCCAGCAGAATGTTAGGACAGACCTTGCGGTACAGCAGAATAATTAAGAGGTAATAAAGCTCCAGGTACAAATGCCTGGTGGTTTTTGTCTTCTACTTGCATGAATTCCATACAGTGGAAGGTCTTAAGGACTGACAATGTTTTATTTAAGTAAAGCTTCCATCAACAGAGTCAGAATTAGATTTTTGTTTTAATCTGTCTCTACAGTGACAATTAAATGCATGGTCTACTTTATTTCACAAGGAACTAAAGCTTGGCAAAAGCTTGAATGAATTGCTGGAGGCTGCAGCATGTGCAAGTCACTGCTGGATTTGGCATCCAATAGCACTTGCCTCCAACTCCTAGATGAGGTAGCTATTACACTTCTGAAGGAGTTTTCTGTTGCATTTGCAGTTTTTTCAGGCTTTCAATGGGGCAGGGAATTGGAATAAAATCTCTTGCATCCTGTGTATGTCTTAACCTTTGTACTGAAGTGTAGTAAGTAGCCTTCTGGCTATTATGCAATTATGCAGATATGCAAAATATCTTATGCAAAGTAGAAAAGCAATAGAAAAGATTCAGTGTCACTCCATAACTTCAAACAACTGGTCTAGCGGTAGGTATATCTGCCCATGGCAGGGGGAATGGAACTAGAGGATCCTTAAGGTCCCTTCCAACATAAATCATTCTGATTCTATGAATTGGAAATATCTTTCATATGAAAATAACTGGGATATGGGACATATCCACAGATATGGGTTAATGCACAGATTGACATGCCTGGCCTGCCTCATTCACCACAAAAAACTTAAAACAGGATTTTCAGGATTCCAGATATGATCTACTTGTTCAGAAAGATTATTTTATTTCATTTTTTATTTTTAACTCAGATGTGCATAATCTGTGCAAAATCTGAAGATTCTTCTTTGTTCTTAGGCATTTGTGAAAATTCTCAAGTTGATTTTTTTCTCCCTTCTCCTTACCCAAATCCTTCTGTAAAAAGTGAGCTGGAAGAAAATTATATTTTGTCATAAACATCCAGTTTAATACTTCTGAAAAAAAAAAAAAAAAAAAAAAGAAGTGAATTGAACAAAATATTCACTATCAAGGCTCTGAGCTTTTAGAATGTAATAATAAACCTGGGAGGCAAGAAATTGAAGGAAAAATATTTTTTGTCCCATTACAATACATTTTAATTAATCTTTCAGTAAGCCTACCACACCTTCCTTGGTAAAGTTACCAGTTACATATTTGCTTAATAGCTGTAAATTGTGTAGATAACTAGCAGGATGTAAAAAGCAGTCTTCATGATACTAGAAAATTTTTGTTTTCTTACTTGGCAAGCCAATGTGAATAATAATTTTCTAGGAGGATTAATTTAGTGACAGAAGATCAAGTTCCAACACAAAAACCTAGATCAAAATGTTTAAATTAAGCTTGTAAATTTAGGATAAGTAGCACTCTGTTTAGCTCTACAAGAACATGCACATCACCGTGTCTCCCTGGAGTCTGTCAGTGAGGAGAGCTAATGGAATCTGAACACAGTCCAAAGAACACACAGGCTGGAAAGATGTTTTCTAACTGAACTTTCGAAGACTGAGTACTCTTCTGTCTGAATTCTTTCCCTGAATTTCAGTTCCCATTTTATACCTGAAGATGAGGTCTGAGCACGCAGCTGGAATCCAGAACACTTTGCTGAAAGCAGGCACCTAAAAAGCCAAACCTCTTTCTGCTTTGTCTTCATCATAAACATTGCCTCCTTTCAAGGAGTTTAAAGGGTGATTCATTTGACTAATGCAATTTCTGTATTGTATATCTCTACAGTATCACCTAGTCACTGTGAAGTTTAGTTGCAGTCATTGGTGTTCTTATCCATGGAATTCAGGACATAAATCTTTGCATCCTAAACCAGAAATTTAAACAAATTGAACCCTAAAAGTGTTTACTGTATTCCCCTAGCAAGGAAGGGAAACACAACTCTTAGCTCAGATACAGATGCCTACAACACTGGCATTAAAATTTAATGAAAAGAATGCCACTCTTCGAGACCATGAAGATGATCAAGATGCCTAGGAAATCTTGCAGTCAGTTAAACACCTGATGAAGAGGTGTGTATTTGGTCAAAGTTCCTTTCTTACTTACACAGTGATTATTCCATACATGAGAAATTTATTCGAACAGGAGGAAGTTTGCAAGAATACTTCCTGAGTTTTCACCCTAAATTGGGTGATACTGAAACTGGCAGATAGTAAACAGGTGAGAATCCTAATGCCTGGCTATAATCTTCGTTTTGCAGTAATTAATCTAGTCAGACTTTTTTTTTTTTTTTTCCCCCAAATAATTTTCACTAGTTTTTACACCCATAAGCTGAATTTATGAGGCAGAGTTCCCAACGTTAGACAAACCTAAATGTCAAAAGTCCTACTTCTGCTTTCAACATGGTGGTGTTTTTAAGCTTATGTCACAATGGTTAAATATATAAAATAGATGCTTGTATATGCCATATATGCCAATGCCTTCCCAATAAATTATAAATGTAGGATGACCAAAGAAGAAATAGAAAATTACACAGATCATATTGCATGCTGCCAAAATAATGTTTAAAGCTGCACAGTTTATATCCTCTTCACAAAATCCTCAGATCATAGCTGCTGGACTTGCATTATTATTTATTTTATAGAGGAAGAAGGTCTTCTGTTACGTATTGTGGTTTAATGTTCACCTCTATGAACGAGTGCCACTGAACATGAAGCACTGGCAAGGCTACACATGACCCTTCAACTTATCCTGCTATTGCTTCTTCACTGAAGACCGACAGTGATCAGAAAGCGTTTCTATCCAGTGGCAACTTAATGACCAGACATTTAATGACTAGACAGTAGATGTCAGGATATTTTGCTGTAGCTGACTTCAAGGTCAACAAACTTCACTAAAGAGTGACTTGCTTAGTCTAAAGATCAGGCTGTTCTATTGTTGCTTTTTTTTTTGAGCAAAGTAGGGGTTTGTTGATGAAAATACTGATATTTAGGCAATTAATTTTCTATTCCTGCTGCAATCAGTACATCATAAGAATGCAATCCATAGCAAGAATGAATGCTAAGTGCAATTGAAAGACTGACAAATCTCAGCAAATCCCACCAATAGTCACTTTTTGCCACCATTTAAAGTACAGTGTTAACAGTTATATATAATATTTCTTGTGTCTATCCTTATACTTCTGTGACTCATTGTTTTTTCCTTACCAACCATTTCATACTAGGGGCAGCTGAGTAAACCCAGAAGAGACAGATTGTGAAATCCCACTTACACTTGCAACCCTTTGGCAGTGAAATGTTTTTGTGAATAGACTGAAAGTGTGAAACTATATGCAGATATGTTATGCTGAATGTATAGTCTTGACTTTTCTGGCCTTGAGGGTCCTGTAAGACCTTCACAGTACTTTACTTCAACAGGATGATTAAGGAAGAAAAAAACCCCAACACATACGCACACACATTTACCATAGACTTCTTAATGAGATATAAATAATCTCAGCTCAAGATACTATAAAGGACTACTTAGCATTTTGCTTATGATTTTACATAATTCATCTAAATATAGTTAATTGCAGAGCAGACTTATTTTTGTTGTGGATGACATTTTCAGACGGTAGCTTGATCACTTTGTTTCATAATGATATCCTGCATATCTATTTTGGTGTATCTGTAGAACTTGAATCAAGCTACCTTTTCTATTCATATATTTCAAAGCCTCTGGTATTAATTCCACTCATGACTGCATGATGATAGTGTGTGTGTTTATATATATACACCACATATATATAACATTTACACATATATAACATGATTAGATCAGTACTTGCATCAAATAGCTTTTCAGGGTTAATAACGTTAGTATTCAGATGGGCTAATCTTTTAATTTTGCAAGCAGTCAGTCTTTTTTCTTTTCAAACTTCACTCCTTACAGCATTCCATTCAAAGCTGAAGTCACCAAAGCATATGAGCATGTGCTCAAACATAATTGTTCATTTAGGTCCATTCTTGCTCAGCAACTCCTTTAAGGCTGTGATTAACGTTAACCAGTATGTTACTGGACTAAGCCCTTTTGCAGCAGATGATAAGTTTGTACTTCCTAAGAGTCCCGCTACTACAGAGACAGATTTACTTAAGAAGAAATGGCTCTGATTCAGAGGGAGTGGGTATGTATCACCATAACCTATTTTTAAGGCTGACAGAAACCACTGTAATTATTTTCTTCCTGCTTATTTTGAGTTTTAGCTGAACATTTATTCGATAGTATTCAAAAGACGTTTTATAACTGTTGTTGCAAAACTGACTCAAAGGGCGTATTCAGTAATGGATGATAGGTGTTCTTTGGAAGATCATCCCTTGAATTGCTGTTACTTAGAGGACATAGTAATATTGTATATCAGTTAAGAGGTATATATCTTAATTTATTACCTTAAAATGTCAATATTAAGCTTCTTTAGTGTGGTTTCTTAAAGGTGTGAGGCATATGTAATAGCACTGTCTGTCATTCCTCATCCCTCATTTTTATTCTAGACCAACCGTTTGAACCCACTAACCAATTTCAAGCAAATTTAAAAGAAAGCTACAAGTCTCAAAGATGTCATTTTCATAGATATTTCATGAAAATAGGCAGCTAGAGCAAAGAGACAACCTGTTATTGTCCCACTGGCAGAAACCCTGCAGGACTCTGGTTCTTACCAGACATCAGAACATCCATAGAGCTGTTCAACCTATCTAAGCCTGGTTGCCTCTGAACTTCTCCATTAATTTCTGCTTTTCATTAATTTTATTTCTTCATAGTACCAGTGCTGTTTCTGCTGCATGTTTGGGATTCTTACAGGCTAAACTGTTTAAAATTGGCTTCAAAATTACAGCCAGTGTGTTGGACCATATCATGCAAAGTGCCAAGCCCATCACTCCCATTGATGATTCCTTGCTGAACCACATCTTCCATTTATTTTTATATTATGATCTCTACTCCTAAGGGTCTATCTTTCTATCACAGGCATAGTAAGCATGAATCCATATCCCCTTTAGATACTCCCTCAACACAAAAAGCATAAATCTTTTTCTGAGTGGCTGTAAGTGCACAGCTATTAGTCTAAAAACAGAAACCTATTAAAGCTTCATTAAGAAATTCAAGTCAAATATTCCACTGGAAGAGTACTCTATAATAAAATCATATTAATTCTCTTCCTATGGCATCGTGGCTGGCAAAGGTTATGTCTACTGTCTTACTCATGCCAGTTCTACTCTGTTATGTGATTGTGGAAATAATGTCTTTTTGGTCAACAGGTCTGCACTGTGAAAAGACAGAGAAGCATCTGAGTACCTTGACAAGAATAAAACAGAAATATTTTTTTTTATCCCATGATCTACAACGTATATTGCATACAAAGATAGAAAAATAATGCATAGAAATTACCACAAAATGAGCTAATTCTGTTCTCAGAAATTTGACTGTTGAATGAGGGAAGAAAAGGCTGGTAAAGGGAGGAGGGGGAGGTGAAATATTTTCAGATGCTGTTAAATCATCTGTTTTTCCCCCATAGAGAATGTCTGCCAAACCATCCTTTCCCTGATATTTTGATGTCTGTTCTTATATATCCTATATATTTTATTGGTTAAATATACCATGTGCTGTGTCTTGTTTGGTTGTGTCCCTGTGTTGAATGGCCATCTGGCAGTAATTCACACCATGGCTTTTCAAAGTGATCAGATTTAGGTACTGAATTCTACTTGCCTTCTCCAGGCTGCAAAATTAATTTAGCCCTCTCTATTTCACTCAGCTGCCAGTTTTCATAAACAGGATAAGGACTTCATGTTTCTGAGAGTCCTATTCTTCTGTCAAATCTTGTTGAGATTGACCAACGAGTTCAAAAGTAGCTGTCATCTGTGACAGATGAAGACAGGGCACAATCACCTAAGTCTTGTTTCGTATGGAAACTGAACTTTAAGAAAGTACACGTTATCTGAAACAGAACTATCTTATATACCACTTTTGTAAACTGAATGTATTTGTCGGTGCTATGATGCAATAAATATGACCAATCATGTAAACTTTAAAGTCACACACAGTTAAATTGTCCTTGTAAAGAATAGTGTGATGTGAAACAATATACTGGAACAGTTACTGAATATTCCAAACAGTAAATGAAGCTCTTTTAGCACTGAGGAATAATAACTAACTGCATCTGAATATGACCCTTCTATGCCAATAGGAAAATTTTACTGTTTTAACTAGCGACAGGAAAAGTCTAAGATACAATAATTTTACTGAATAGGTTTTTTGTTGTTGTTGTTGTTATTTATTGTTATTGCTTACCACCATTTTAGATGGAAATCTGTCAGAATTCTCATCTAACATGATGCTTCATCAAAAGTAGTAGACATCTTTTCACATTTTTTATACTTAACATGGCATTGCTTTGTGTAAAAATCAAGTACAATTTAACAGGGAAAACTTTAAGAAAAAAATGTTGCATATCTTCTAAAAGGCTATCAAAATTTGGCAGAGGGGAAAGCCTATTGGCGTGGTTTAAACCCAGTTGGCAGCCAAACATCATACAGCCACTTGCTCACCTTCCCCCACCCTGGGCAATGGGGGAGTAAATTGGAGGAATAAAGGTAAGGAGACTAGTAGGTTAAGATAAAAACAATTTAATGATTGAAATAGAATTAAAATAATAATAATAGTAATAATAGAAAATATAAACAAGTAATTCACAATGTGATTGACAACAACCCATTGACTGATGCCCAGCCTGTTCACAGCTAGTGATCCCAGAGGAGCAAGAATACTGAAACAGCAATCCCAGAAGAGAGAGACAGCTTCCCAGTAAACTCTCACCTATATACTGAGCATGATGGTGTGTGATATGGAATATTCAATTGGCCAATTTGCTCTGGCATGGAAACATGGGAAGTTGAAAGCCCTTGATTTCTTAGCAACTAAACCCATCAGTATATTAGCAATATTCTTCTCATACCAAACCCATACTGAATCAAAAATACAGCACTATTCTAGCTACTAGGAAGAAAAATTAGCTCTGCACCAGCTGAAACCAGTACACCTATGTACTTTAAAATCTGTAACCAATGCAACTGTCCATTGGGCAGAATATGAAAACCTAGGAACACATCGGTCCTGAGTAATTTCTATGTGAATTTTTGTACCTTAGCACATACTGTAATGTGTTTTTTGTTGTTGTTGTTGTTTTTTGTTTTTTAAAGTGATTTAAATAATGGCAGAGATGATTAAACTGTTACCCAAAGGTGGCAGAGATGTTCTTGCAGCCATGTTGGAAACTCAGCATGGGAGTTTTATTAAGTCCTCAGCCTCACACAGGGCATCTTAGTCTTTATTCTGATTGTGCCTATCACAGAGGTTGCAGGTGTGACTATATTTGTATTAAAGCAATAAGCCTCTTTAGAACAGTCATTTTCTGTCTGATAAATGCTTCAGACTTGTGGTCTCATCTCTTGACTCTAGTTTGCCACTCTGATCCTGGGTGTTAGCTTTTGACATTTTGGTTTCTTCCCACTCCTAGTTCCTGACCTTAATCATCAGACAAGACCATCTAATCCTTGCCCTCTTTATGTCTGTTCTAACCATTAAACTTTTTGTGTCTCCCCAAAATTGTATTGTGCAATTTCTCTCAGAAAAAAAAAATACTTCTGCAGTGCCCTTTTATGATGGAAACTTATATTCAGGTTAAAGGTAAAATCAGTCTTTAAAAGAATTCTGCTGCATTATAGATGATACAGTTGCACTGGCTAAAGTGTAACTGAAAAATGCAATTGAGTCCATACAAATAAACTATTAAGAAATATCAGAGAGATTTAAATCTAAATCCCTGTATCTATTAGTCCTATTCAGGTATTTCTCAGTACCTGTTCACTATAGGGGGAAAAAACTCCTGGAATTTTGAAGATGGTTAGCAAAAAAGTTTTATTTTTATTCTGACTAGGTCATTAAAATATTTTTGTTTCTTGTACAGTTTAAAAAAACCCTTGTTTGATCAAGTGTTTTTTCCTAATGAAAAATACCTTTTGGTAGTGCAGATATTAGCTCATTTTGGTCCAGTCTTACAATCTACCGTCTTTCTGAGAAAGGATTCATGCCTGAAAATATTAATAAAATAAGGCTTATTATGAGTAGCTTCTGGGCCATTTGTCATTTCAGTCCCTAGCTTGGGGGGATCTGAATGCCAGACAGTGGGGAGGGTAGGAATGTCTTATGCTTCCCATAAGTATTATTACAAGGCTTTGTATTAAAAGTTAGCTTTACATTAGAAGTTGTGATGGACAGATACCATCTTTATTTGGCAGGATTTATTTATTGATTGATTTAAGGTCATAGGGTTATATTTTTATAATATGCAAAAAGCTTAACTGGCCAGCTCATCCTATATAGGCAAGGGGGAAACTGCACTTTCCTTTGGAACCAACTAGGTTCTCTCAGGCAGAGAAATATTTTACCGAATCAAGGCAGAAGAGTAAAATGGTCAGAGCAAAGAGCCGGTATCCTGACACCAAAGAAGAAGATTCTGAGTGAAGCAGGGGGTAAATAGTCAAGCCAGAGGTGTACAGAGTGAAAAAATCCTTGGACACCAACAGGACTATGCAAAGGTTGCTACAGCAGAGAAAGCCAGGAAGGGCATGCCCTCAAAGTACACAATGGGTCAGGAGACTGTTGCGCAAGCATCCTTTTTGTTCATATTTTTTTAATCTCTAATCTAATTGAGTTTCCACTCCTTAAAAAGTTATTGGTTTATTTTCTAACAATGCATGTTTTCTGCACTGTAAAGGTTTTCTGATTTTCTGATCTGGTTACTATAAGGAAAAGGAATAGGCCAGTCTCTTCCAAAATACAGACTGAAGCATTTTTAGACCAGCTGTTAGTAATTCATCACTTCACGCTAACTGGTATTGGAAGAACAGCCAGTATTCCAAGAGCAACACCAAGATACAACACAAAAAAGACGTTCTTAAGCCTCTTTCCTTTCACCTTTTACCCTCTGCAAGCAAGGATGATGGCATTTAACCTCAATGGTCAGGTTAAAAATGACTAAACTATGGAAAGGGTATGCAGTAAAATTTACAGAATATTACAGCAGGAAGGTGGTAGTGGCAATAACATGCACTTCTCCTGCCTCTGTCTCTGAAAGGGCATGAGGTGCCTGAATGGACTGCTTCACATAGGAAGGGGGAAGATTACTGAAGAGTTTCTTGCTAGTAGAAGAACTGAAAATATTTTTATTATTGTTTTGTTCCCTTTCCTCCTTTCAGGTGGCTCTGTGACAGTTAAGAAAGATCTGCATAGAGTCTATAGAAATTTGGCCTCTTAAATAATCTTTGAAAAATTAGATTTGGGAATCTAAATCTAACACATGCTACAAAATAGTGTGCAGTTACTCTTAAATGCCTTTTCTTTCCAGATTTACCAAGGTATTAAGGCATCTAAAAATGTTAAGGGGAGTGTGGGGTGTTTGTGCTGTTCAGTGTTTGATTTGTATCCATCTCATGGGATTCAGTGTCTAATGTCTATGTATTCTTTTCAGTGCTAATTTCCACAGAATTTGGATTCCAGGTAATTGAGTCATCTGGTGCTTTGTAATAATCTATCTAGTTCAGGGGAGAGGGGCAGGGTATGTGGAGGGGGTGTTAAGTGCTGTATGCAAGTAAAACTTGGAATTTAACAGAATCATTATTTGACATAATTAGATTTTCCAGTAACCATGAATTAGCTGACAGCAGGTCATGTTTAATTGAATATTTTAAAATGAGTATACTTTAGCATTTTATTGGCTAATGTCGCTATATTTAAGTGCCTGTCAGTATTTTCATTATGAACCATATTTTGGAAAATGGAGTTTAATTAAACAGTATCTCTACTGTTCTAAATTTTGTTAGGCTGAGAGCTGGCATAGACTAGCTAGAAAATATTTCACAACATAATTATGGCCCAAAAGGAATTGAAGCAAGCAGACAGGACATTCACCTAGAGCAAAATCTAAAGAAGCCAAAGTGAATAAAACTTTTTGGGTTTGGTTTGCCTTTTTTTTTTTTTTTTAATGTAACTTAATAAAAGTGCAGTATAATCAGCTGGGAGGTGAACAGGGTTTAAAAAGCAAAAGCAAAATTAGATTATCTGAGGAGGAGGAAGAATGTATTATAGCAGAGATCTTCCCCTGTTCCTCAGAAACAGTAGGTCTATTAAGTAACCTAAAATCTATGCAGTCAGCACTTTATAAGCATGTACAATCAAATGTAAAATTCATAAAGAAGTCACACAGGAGAAGTGGCGTATAAATTTTGTTGCAAATATATCTTCAGGGATTTGTGGAGTCATTTAATAACCTCTGATATACTGATAACTCTTGCAATAGAAGAGGGGAAGGCCCATTTTAAACTGTGGGGATTATATTTAAACTGTATCTTCAGTCATTTGTTCCTGGAAAAGAAGGAGATTCCCAGTGTATGCAAGGTGGAAACAAAAACTACTAAAATTATGAAAGAAGATGCTATTCTGTAGTTGTGCTGTACAGCAGATTAATGTCCAGATTGGGAAGCTAAGTAGAAAGTTCATTTACATTCATCCAGTAACAGGACTGAACTTTCAGTACTAGTAAATGAGGCATGTCCACCCTCATTTCCATATCCACGTTCAATACCATTTCCAAAATATATAATACTTGTTCAAATTATTCTACAGTGGCTCTAAAAGAACACTACAGTACTGAAGACTACTGCATTACAGATGTTGATCAGTGTGTATGCTAGAAGACTGGTGAATTGGTAAGATAAATAGGACTGAAGGTGAGTTATTACAGTATATGGTATGAAATCTGCCAAACAAGGATGTTGAAATAGATGGCATGAACATGTCCAAGAAAGATCTTCAGAAGGAAAATATTAACTGAAAAATGCCCTGACTCAATAGGTGTAAATAACAAGTCTATGTGGGGCTTTTTTTAGGTTTTTTTGGGGGTGGGTATTTTTGTGTATTGATTTTTTTAGAAGAGGTAGGCAGAGAAAGGGTACAGGTTTACAAAGTGTGGTCTGTGGTTGTGTTTTATTTTCTAAAAAAAGACCATGGTCAGTTGTGACAATAAAATTACTTTGAAGAAGCATAGGACTGGATCCAAAAAAAAAACCCTTCAGCAACAGTATGTATATTTCTGACACAGCATATGTTTGACTTGTCACTTTAGATTTGTTCCAAAAAACAGATTTCAGTGTAAATTTAACTTGTCATTTGTTCGGCCAGATTTTTTCTATTGCTTGTCTTTGTAGTTCTACTGATGTGCCTGATCGGGCTGTCCATACTACACTGAAAGTTTTTTGTTGTTGTTTTTACTCCTTTCTGTATTTGGTTTATGTGGCAAGGTTTGTGTAGCATGGGAGGGCTGCAGGAGTGGCTTCTGTGAGAAGACACCAGAAGCTGCCCCCGTGCTGTACAGAGCCAGTTCCAGCAGGCTCCAAGACGTACCTGTCACTAGCCAAAGCTGAGCCAAGTGGCGATGGTGATAGCACCTTTGTGATACCACATTTAAAAAATGGTAAAAACACTGCACAACAGCAGCTGTAGAGAGGAGTTAAAATATGTGAGAGAAACAACTCTTCAGACACCAAGGTCAATGAAAAAGGAGGGAGAGGAGGTGCTCCAGGCGCCAGAGCAGAGATTCCCCTGCAGCCCATGGTGAAGACCATGGTGATGCAGGTTGTCCCCCTGCAGCCCATGGAGGTTAACAGTGAAGCAGATGCCCATCTGCATCCCATGGAGAACCCAACACCAGAACAGGTGGATGTGTCCTGATGGAAGCTGCAGCTCATGCCAGAGCAGGTTTTCTGGCAGGGCCTGTGGACCCCATGGGTGACCCATGCTGGAACAGCCCATTCCTGAAGGACTGTATCCTGTGGAAAGTACTCACCCTGGAGCAGTTCTTGAAAAAACAAGGCAATGTGAGATGGATCCACAGTGGAGAATTTCGTGCAGAAGTCTTGCATGGGTGTGACCCCATACTGGAGCAGAGGAAGAGCATGAGGAGGAAGGAGATGCAGAGACAAAGCATTATAAATTGACTGCAACCCTCATTCCCTATCCCCCTGCACTGCTTCGAGCAGAGGAGGTAGAAGAGTCAAGAGTGACACTGAGCATGGGGAGAAGGAAGGGGTGGGGTGTAAGGTGGTTTTAGATTTGTTCTTATTTCTCATTATCCTACTCTGATTTGATCAGCAATAAATTAATTTCCCCAAGTCAAATCTGTTTTGCCCATGATGATAACTGCGGAGCGATCTCCCTGTCCTTATCTCACACCCTGAGCTTTTTATTGTATTTTCTCAACAAACATTGAGCTGAAGTTGTGGTTTCCAGATGTCCCCAGCTGTGTAAGGATGTGTGAGAGAACTCATTATCCCGTGGGAGAGCTCATTACCCCTTTCTTGTATGCTCACCAGATTCATGCCTACCCATGGTTGCTGCTAATTTTTAGAAGATTCTTCTAGTCACTGCATAAGAAGTGGGCTTCCTTTGGCCATACTTTGCAAAAATCAACAATAAAAATGGTTTTGTTGTTTGTTTGGTTGTTGTTTTTTTTTTTTTTAATCCTGTATAGTTTAACTTGACATCATTAAAAAAGACATTTTTCTGCTTCAGGGGCATATCATGGTTTAAAATCAGCCAGCAGCCAAACACCTCGCAGCTGCTGGTTCACTGTCTCCCATCCTGGGGAATGGGAGAGAAAAGTGGAGCGGCAAAGGTGAGGAGACTCAGATTGAGATAAAAACAATATAATAAATGAAATAAAATAATTATTAACATATATATTAACAGTAAAATAGACTATATAAACAGGTGATACACAACACGACTGCTCACCACCCACTGACTGATGTTCAGCCTGTTCCTAGATAGTGATCCTAGAAGACAGAAAATCCTGAAACTGCAATCCCAGAGGAGAGAGCACCAGCTTCTCAGCCACCCTCATCTATGCACTGAGCATGATGTTATGGGATATTGAATATTCCATTGGTCAGTTTGGGTCCATTGCTCTGGCTATGTTCCCTCCCAACTTCTTGTGTACCTGCACATTAGCAGAACATGAGAAGTTGAAAAGTCCTTGATTTTTTTAGCAACAACTCAAATCATCGATATATTGTCAACATTCTTCTCATACAAAATCCCATACTGAATCCAAAACACAGCATTATTCTAGCTACTAAGAAGACAAATTAGCGCTATCCCAGCTAAAACCAGTACAGGCCATTAAGGTGATTAAGGGACTGGAAGCACCTGACATACAAGGATAGATGGGAAAAGCTGGAGTTTGAGTCTGGCTCCATCTTCAGTAGTCCCTCCCATCTTCTCAAAGGTATCTAGTGAAAGCACAAGAGGCAATGGGCAAAAACTGAAATACAGGGTATTACATTTAAACATAAGAAAAACCTTTTTTACTGCAAGGATGAGTGAACACTGGAACAGGCTGCTGAGAGAGGTTGTGGAGTCTCTATACATGGAAATACTCAAATTACTCAAAGTCACAGTCCAGAGCAACCTGCTGTAGCTGGCCCTGGCTGGGCAGGGGATTGGACTAGACAATCTCCAGAGGTTCCTTCCAACCTCAACTGCCATGTGGTTCTAAGCAATCAAAGATACCATATGTGAAGATACAAAGTTTATCTGTAGGTTAGATGTAGCATTGTTGTTAAAGGGGACTTTAAAAATTATTTTTTAATTTACTTTTCCAGTCTCCCAAGGAAGTGGGGTGGGGGAACCTCGCACCTGTTTACAGTAAAACTGTTTCATTTACAATTAAATTACAAAGAATGGCACTGGAAGCAAATTACTGTGAACAACCATTCTCAATTCATTTTGTGAAGGTGCCTGCCAGCCTGTGAAAGTTTAGTTACGGGAAGTTAAGTCTTCTGGAACCCAAGTATGTCTAGTAGCATCATATTTCCTTCTCATCAGAATGTGTGCATGGCATGCTTCCATCTAGTTTATTCATCATTCTTGAAGTGTTTGACAATATGCATTGGGGCTGACTTCTATTAGAAAGGAAAAAGAAAAAAACAAAACAAAACCAAAACACACCTGTATCAAAACTATGCACCTCTATCAAAGCAGCATCCTATTAAAAAAAACCTGATGAAGAAATAATTTATTTGTGCCAACAGGCTGACTTTATAGATTTTTCCAGAACAGTTTTTAAGTACTCAGCATATCACACTTCATCTAGGAAAACTATTTCACTCAAAAGAAAATTTGGGTAGGAATTTTTCATCTCACCATGCTGTCCTAGTAAGTGGCCTAAAATCTGTAAAGAGCATTGTCAGACCTGGTAGAAAACAACACCACTTGGTTTCAGAAATGGAAAGAGGATTTCTCAGAGATAAAAACCCTTGTAGTTCTTTAGATCTAGTTCTCTAGTTTAGATATGCCAACTGAAATAATTAGCTCTCTGTGTAGTACATTGAGATTACCCTTAGAGTTCGCACTTGACAAAGTCATTGTTTTACTGAAAATTCTTTGAAGTAGCTTTTGACCAGCCAGATTTGCTGGGTTTGCCTTGGCCAATGGTCAAATTCCCATTCATCTCTTTAGTTACCACCACCCCTGCCAGCCTCTAAGGGATGGGGTGGAAAATAAGAAAGAACAGGAATGAGAAAGCACATGGGTCAAGTTAAAGAGAGGGAAATCCCTTGCCAAGTACCATCACAGGCAGACAGATTTGACTTGGAGAAAATTATTGCCAATTAAAATAGAGTTTCATGGTGAGAAATAAAGGCAAATATGAAAACATACTCCTACCACATCTCTCTTTCTTCCCAGACTTAAGTTCACTCCTTCACGTCCAACTCCTCTACCTCCTCCCCCTGGTCCATGCAATGGGATGGGGGCTGGGGGGCCGCGGCCAGTCCGTGCCAGCTCCTCCGGCCGCTCCTTCCTCCTGAGGCTTCTCCCCGCTCCAGGCCGGGGCCTCTGCCGGGGCCGCAGGGAAACCCCCGCCCCAGCGGGGCCTCTGCCGGGGCCGCAGGGGCCTCTCTGCCGGGGCGCCTGGAGCCCCTCCTGCCCTCCTGCCGCTCTGCCCTGGCAGGGGGCTCGCAGGGCTGTTTCTGCCCCCGTTTCCCTCGGGCCTGGCTGCCGGGCAGCGCTTTGCCCTTCCTTACCCAGGCTTTCCCCGAGGCGCCCGCCCGGGGCTGAGGGGCTCAGCTGTGCCCTGCGCTGGGGCCCTTGGAGCCGCCTGGAACCGGCTGTGTCCGGCGCGGGGCAGCCCCGGCCGCTCCCGCAGGGGCCCGCCCGCACAGCCCGCCCTGCCGCCGCGCAGGGGCACCGGCACTCCCTACAGGACTCTATCCTGTAAGGATTTATTTTACATTCTGAACACATAGATGGCTGTATGTATATCGAGGGTTGTATAGCTATTAACACCCGTACTGTACTAAACTGCTTACAGTAGCGCTAAAAAGAGGCTCCTATTTTGTAACGCCTACAAGATTATTCTAGATGAGGTGCAGATACAGAAAGGGCAAAAGATAGTTGGGGTTTATTTACATAGCTTCATTATGCATATATTTTGATTATATATTTGCTTCGGGTTTTTTGGGTTTGTGTTTCATGTTGAGGTGTAAAGGTAGACTTGTGACAAGTTTAAAGAATAGTTTTAAACATAATCAGAATTATAGGGGATCATAAAAAGCATTTAATTTGACCTTTGTATGGCACAGAGGCATTTCAATAATTCAATAATTCAATTATAATTACATGATGTGTTATGGGGCAGTAGTCTGTAACTGTGTGGCTTTTGCTATGTGGTATGGAGAAGCTGCATACCCCTTGTCCTGGTTCAGCTAGGATAGGGTTAAGTTTTCCCAGCAGAGAGGGGGAAGGGATCTCCAGCCGGTTATTCATACCATGCTGACCTCAGGTCCGGGGGCAGGAGGCGGGAACTTTTTCCTTTGTGGTTTTGGTGGCAAGGAGCATCGCGAGCAAGCTGTCTGTAACCATTGTGGTATTTCTCTGTATATCTTTTGTCTTGTTTACTGTCATTGCTGTTTATTGTTGTTATCATTGCTACTGTTGTTGTTCAGATTGCTTATTACACTGTTGTATTAAATTTCTTCTTATTTTAACCCGGGGTTTGTGCCCTACTTGTGTCCAAGGGTGGGGGAGGGACATGGCAATGTGGTCTCCGGTCCCGGCAGGGCCTAAACCAACACACCCCTGAAGCTGTCTCGTCTCTTCCTTTAAGTTGTCCCTAAAATGACTCCAGCATGAAATCCTTAAACCATAGGTGAGTTAGGCTGGATTTGAGTATACTAGGAATTCAAAGAAGTAAAATTTATCTGGACCATGATGGGCTTTATTTGTAGGAAGATTATCTTAAATCAAATATGATATGTTTGCTCCTAAACGAAAGGATCCTCATGGGACCCTTTCAATAACTTGTGTGTGCCTTACCTAGCACAGTTCATCAGCTTACCTTCACCTTCCTTAAGCTTTTGTAAACTGCGCTTAGACAGAGGGTCTTTTAAGCACTAAAAGATCTTACATATACTCTCACAATGACTCAACTCTTACTTGCTGCTCAACTTTGGGGCTCTTTTTCAAAATAAACAGCTCCCTGTTTCCCTTGCATCCCCTTCTCCCAGGAAAAATGAAACATGTAATCAGAAAGAATCAGGAATAATGATGGAAGCTCAAAGTATCTGAGGCCAAGAAAGAGATCAGCAATCCTCTAAAATAGAACAGAAGCTTCAGTTGTTCATTATGATTCTGAAACTAAGCATAACAGTTCAAACTTAATCCTATACTTGGTAGAGTGAGGGCCTTTGTTTAAAATGTGACATTTGATTTCTTAAGAATTTCTCTGTCATTTTGCGTTAAAGAAAATTTCATCTGCATAAAGTGTACTGAAATCTATCTGACATTTATTTAGTCTTCATACTAGAAAAACAAAATTCATCAGGGGACTATAACAAAAGACTGTTGCAACAGCTTTCTCTGGAAAGAATAGGATGAGATAGCTTTTACAGGATTGGACATTGTTTGCTTTTTTTTTCCCCTTAAATTAGATTTTGGATCTCTTGTCAAGTAAAATAATGTAAGTTTATTCTGAAAAGAGCTCTATTTTTTTTTTTTTTTTTAAATTTGAATTCAAGTCAGAAAACCTCTAACAACTTTAAATTACACCATCCCAGGCCAGAGTCCCGATCTTTAAATTAAGTGCTTATAAAAATTTAAAGTGCTCTAGTAATTTTAAACCAGTGTATGCTGCAATGCCCAGAACCCTGATAGCTTCCAAATTTCACTTCCAGTAAATTTAAATTGCTTTGTACAATGAAGAGTGATTTAAAATTATTGGAATGCTTTAAATTCCATAGTGAAGTGCCTATAAAATTTGAAGTTCCCAATAACTTAAATCACTCTGCATGTTGTACTGCAATTTGAGCCTATTTGAAAACAAAAGTCCAAGCATCCTATGCTGTAATTTGTAATGATAAGCAACATTGGAAAATGGCAGTTAAGGCTTTACATGAAACATGCCACTTCTCAGTGAATTAACCGAAATAAAAACACCAAATATAATGAGGAAGCATTCAACGGAAAAAAAAAAAATAAAGTTATGCTGCTTTTTAAGATAATAGGATAACAGCAGCATTGTTTTGAAAGAGAACTAGCTACTGCTGTAGCACAAATAAAGTGATGTGTGGAATGTGAGATTGGGAAAGTTTGTGAATATATAAATTATTCACCTCTGTCCCAACTATAAATAATATAGATGACCGCTTTTCAGCAAACGGCTAATATGCAAAGTACTGAGCATGGACATACCTACAAGATGTGTCAAGGAACAACACATTCAGATGCAATCTGGAATGTGTTATATATCAGTGAAGCCAAATTCTACTCTTAATACTGTCAGTGTACATTCAGAGGAGTTTTCTTCACTTTAGGCTCTGCTTTAAAAAACACTTAATAATCTTACAAGATTATGTGTATTTCCATGACAGTATCTGCACAGGATAGTTTCCTGTCTTATATATCTTGAACAGCTTTTAGTCATATAAGGAGCCAAGAAATAAATAAAAATAATAACGATGTTACAGTGACTCAGTATTAATGTTTTGGCATATTGTATCTGTTAAGTCCTCCATGAGCAACACTTTCCAAAAGCATATAGTGTTAACTTAGCTTTCTTAAAGGGAATTTCAGTGTGACCATACATCATATGGTATGGAATATCCCTTTGGCCAGTTTGGGTCTGCTGTCCTGACTGTGTCCCCTCCCAGCCTCTTGCACACCCCCAGCCCCCTCACTGGCCGGGCAGCATGAGAAGACGAAAATCCCTTGACTGACTGTAAGCACTGCTCAACAACAGCTAAAACATCAGGGTGTTATCAACATTATTCTCATCCTAAATGCAAACCACGGCATTATACCAGCTACTAGGAGGAAAATTAACTCTACTGCAGCTGAAACCAGGACAGGAGGTTTTTCTTTTTGGAAAGAAATTATATTGATTATTTGCAATAATGTTCTTTGAGGGATAAAAATCTTGTGGCTTTGTTCTGATTTTTTTTTTTTTTAAAGTCAGAAACAGGTAGCAAAATCCATTGAATGGAGGAAAAAAATATATCAAAATTAAAATACATTTTTACACAAAACTGCAGGTAAAATGTCTGCCATCATTTGAATCCACTGATTCTGATAGCTCAGTCTTTACATGCTGATCTACTCCCATGTGGTATGCTTCTTTTTACTTTGTGTACCAAGCAAAACACCCTAAACTAATATAATAAGTGGCAGTTTTCAGCTTAATCTCAGAGAATTCTTTTGGGGAATTAACTTTTTGTTTATAAGCAGAACTTCACCTAGAAGTGACACTGAAAGTATAATAGAGATATATCATAGCTACCTGGGACCACACCATGAGCCTGAGGAAAAATTCAGAATCCTTTTGCAAATGTAGGAGGAATTTTGCGTACACAAAATGGAAACATCAGCAGAAAATGGAAAATTAGCATCATTTTAGTATAACAGGTAAAATAAGTTTACCATCCAAAGAGATTTTATGGGCATTTTTGAGAACTGCACTTGAGCAAATACAAGTGCCATGGTGTAGATTAAGGTTAAAGTTATAAAGTTAATAAAGTTATTTTTGGCTAGAGATGGCTAAGAAGAGTCTCTTGCCCATGGCCTACTTTCAGGCTAGGTGTTCCTGTCAGTGAGATGACAACTGCCTTTGCCGTGTCTTAGATTTAAATGACAGTATGCCTTGTTCCATCTCAAATACAGTTTATTGCTTACAACCTCAGCAATTATTTGTATCTAGGTTAAAGAGACTGAATTTCTGGGATAAGACAAAGCCAGACAGGTGACAAAGTACATCTCTTGGCAGCATAAGAGCCATCTATGACCCTAGTTGCTTCTTTTTACTCCTGCATGCCCTCTCAGGTGTGCTGCACAAAATCCTGAACTAGACGGAAAAACTGCTCCCAGGTAACTAAGAACAGTGATATTTTTTTTCAAAACTGTTCTTGCTCCTGAAAGAAATGTCAGCTAACTGTACCCTTTCTTTTGTTCCAGAGCAAATTTTCTACCATTAGAAAAATTCAGCTCCAAGTGGAAGGGCTACTGGCATTTTTTGTTTAACTGCATAAGAACGTTTTTACTTAATGAAAGAGAGAACCAAATATGGCATATAATGACATTACCTAAGAGTAAATAACATTAACTAAATACACCAGAACTTTCTGGGTTTATTATTTTGCTTAGAAGAGAGATCATATTTATGACTTCCTGCATATAAACTGACTCTAGCAGGCAGCTAAGCAACACACAACTGCTTTATTACTCTCCCCCACAGTGGGACAGGGGCAAAGAAAGGGAAGAGCAAAATCGGAGAAGCTCATAGGTCAAAATAAAGTTTTGTAAGAAAAGAGGAAGGGAAAAAAAAAGACAAAAAAAACCCCAAAAGCCACAAGCAATGCAAAAGCAGTCACTTACCACCTCTGACAAAGAGACTGATGCCCAGCCTGTCTTTGAGCAACATCTATCTACCCAAAATTTCCCGCACCCTCTGAGTTTTTATTGCTGAACATGATGTCATATTGCTTGGAATATTCGCTTGGTCAACCTGGGTCAGCTGTCCAGTTGCATCCACTCCCAACCCTTTGCCTACCCTCAGCCTACTTGCTGGGAGGAGGCAGAGTGGGAAAAAGAGAAAGCCTTGCTGCTGTGAAAGTACTGTTAAGCATTAGCCAAAACACTGCTCTGCTCTCAACACTATTTTAGTCAAAAATCCAGAACACAACACCATAAGGACTGTTATTAAGAAAACTAACTCCATCCCAGTCAGACCCAGTACAGTGTCGTAAAAATAGTTTTCTACCTGTCACAGTCAGACCTTCTGCTGCTATCTACCTCTTGAAGGAATGAGGTTCTGTGTCCAAGGCACAAAGTGAGGTTTATTAGGATAGGCACTTACTAAGTAGATATCTACACCACCCTGCGAGTGAGGACTCTTCTGCTTCTATTCCAAGATCCTTATAATCTATCTAATCCCTCAGTTCCCAGAGAAGTATTCTTATCCGGCATCCCAGGTAAGGGGAGGTCACCAAGGCACAGGCCAGATGTTCCTCAGGAGTGCTGAAATCAGGCTCTCGGGGAGAGGTTTGTACAGCTTTCCTTGGAGGTTTCTGTGGTCACCGGCCAGTGGCATCATGCCACTGTAGCCAGGCAAACTCAGGGCTTGCAATTGCTGGGCAAGCTCAGGCCCAGCACAGAGAAATGTCAGACCCCTGACCAAAGCACTGCAACTTTGTCTGGACTGTCTCCCCACACTACCTTCTTGCATTTCTTTTGAGTCTTTTCTGTCTGATCTGAGTTATAATGCATGATGAATCAAAATGTGTTATTTGTCTCAAAATTAAGATTTTATATGACTCAGTTATATTTACTCTTAACCATTTATTTTTATGCTTCATAAATAAATGCAGTGCTCTGTTAACTCACTCTTTTAAAGTATGCTTTGCTGTGCTGGTAAATTAGAAAAAATTCAGAACCTGAAATGTTAGGGACAGGTGGCATAAAGAAAAATACTGAAAAATGCTGCAGAAGACATCTATCTTGTCTTCTTCCCTGAAATGCTGGATTTGATTCTGAACATGACATCATAAGAGCAGAGATGAATGCAGAAAATACCTGAAAACATGGGGACACATTCAAATGAAGAAAGATTTAAAACATACAGTATTTATGTAATGGGGACATGGAAATGAGAAAATGTAGATCCCCAGAATACAGCTAAGAATAGAGTTTTAAGTAGGGCCTACTCATCAAAATTTTTTCAGCCTCGTCCTCAGCTGGCATCTTAGCTGTTTATCTTCCTGCTGGTGCAGCCATTGGATAGGTAACAAGTGTTGAAGCCTAGGAAGGGAGAGTTGATCATTCTCATTTCCTTAAAAATGTAGCTGTTGCTGGCTTCTTTCAGAATTCATGTTTCTGCTATTTGGTGATTTTCTTAGCATATAGGCTGGGGAAATTTGTAGACTTTGGACATGTTGAAACAGACAGTAAATTTGTTTATATGGGATTCTCTCTTGTCAGCTTCCATGAGCAGGTCTGATGGAAGAAGGCTAAACAACACTGTTGTGCTTCCTCTGTGCATGTAGAGGAATTAAGAGCCTGGGAAATGACATACAGCTGCAGCTGCCCGATCCCAAAGCATATCCCTGTGCAGCTCTTGCCAAATTTCTGCCATTCTACATGGAAAGCTTCACACCAAATAGTGGAGCTGATATTTAGATAGGAGACATTTATATGTGTTAATAAGTGGTATTAAGAGGGTAGGAGAAGAAAAGGCATTTATGTGCCTGCATTCTCATAGTACAAATGTGGGACTGCATTTAATCAACTTTAAAGTGCCTCATTTAAAGTAAATAAAAGGGTGATGTTTTTCTGAACTACACAATATGGTTTCCTAAGCCACACAAGGAATCTGAAAAACTCACTGCACAAAATGTCAGACAACTTGACACATTGGAGGGCTTTAAATAAGACTGGACAGAAGACTGAATAAGAAAACTTGTCCAAGTCATGACACAGCATTAACAATGAGTAAATCCCACAGGTTTTGGACAGGACAGAACCATCCTCTCTCTGGACATAAGAAGCTCACTGAGGGAGGCCAGAGGAAGGAGAAGCTGACATAAATCATAATTTTGGAGAACACTGTGATGATGTCTTGCATCTTCCCATGAGTCACCTGCTATCAGATACTGTTGGAGAAAAGTCTTAGACTAGATGTGACACTGATAGTTCCATGCCAGCATCATCGCCAGTCTTTTATCTTTTGTGTCATTTTTAGGAATTTACTATTGCTAGAAGATGTACAGCACCTGAAACTGTTTAGTGGTACACTAAACATATTTAATTTTATTTTTCTCCTATATAAAACAGATGCAGAGAGATTAGTGATATAAAGACCATCTTTCTTTTCCCTTTTCTTGCAACATGCCTCCTTAACCCTTCTCCTCAGCTGTATATTCAGGCATCATTCATCTCTCTAAAAGCTCTAATATAAGTCTAACTATACTAATATATATTTCATTTTGTTTGCTCTGTCTGTTTGCTTATAGAGTAATTCTCATCCTTGTCCAGCTTTGACATTAACTCTTTTGTTTGCAATTTCCCTATTTTGTTTCATGAACAACTTTAAATGTTGAAGTTGTGTGGAGTAGTTGTAAATAGCAATGGAGAATCTCTTAACTCCCGGAGTTGACCAACTTTTCTAAAATTCTTGGAAATATATTTTTTTTTCTGTTTCTCAGTTACACTTTTATTTATCATCATGCTACACCCTGGATCTAAATTGTCCAAGGTTTTAATCAGGAGTCTGTCATGTGGAATTCTATGAAAAGCCATTTGAAAAAATATATATCTAATAAGATACATCTTGAGCACACAATGGTGAACAGAACGTTAACAACTCTTGTTACACAGCTTTTCAGAAGCTCCAGTTTTGCTGTTAACATGGGATCCTGCATTAAATCGGACCCTGATTATTAGTCTACATCTTTTGACTGCTAGTGCAGACTTCATTATTGTGCAAAACAGTTTTATGGCAAATTTTTGCTTTTAGGAACATTTGTCTAGAAATTATATAGCAGTTTAGTGCAGACATATTCAGCATTCTAAACAGCAGCCATTGGATCTGTCAGTTATTCCTGTCTGTGTCTTCAAGATGCTTTACTTTTTAAACATACACAATTTTCAAAAACAGATTAGAAAACAACCTCCAACACAGAGATATGAAAGTGCTATTTCTAAGGACTGTTTGATCAAATACTGAGATTTGTTAAAAATAAAGATAGGCATTAGCCTGTTTGTGGCTTTTGATTGGGGTTTTTTGTTTTAGTTTGTTTTGGTTTGTTTTTCTTTAAGACTTTGCTGAGTACATTAACTGTCTTGCTATTCTTTTATTGTTAGCATGTTGCCACACAAGGTGATGAACTTAACAAGACAAACATATTTTAAAGATGGTCAAAGTTTATTTCATAACAAATTCTAGCTACTTAGAATTATTCTTAAACCTGACATTTTGGTGGAATTATTCTTAAACCTGACATTTTGGTGAACTACACTCACAACAGATTATAATTTCTGTTATCCAAAAATATCTCCGTGGTTTGAGTCTTAGCAGCTATCTTCCTGCTTGACTAAGCAATATTTTTATAGTTACCACAGGTCATACCAGGCTAAAAGCAGTCATCTGGACTTCCTTTCTATCACTGAATAAGGATGTGTGTTCTTGCATCACTTCATCTGTTTGTCAGTCTGAAGATCTGGTGAACTTTGTATAACCTTAAAGTTGCAGATAACTCTAATTATAGGTATTTTTATTTTGTAAAATGGGTGAGAGTTTTATATTTAAATTGTGTAAGTATGATTCATATGATTGCACCAAATAACACCACTTGTTGCTAAGTAAATTTATTTCTCTCCTATTGGTCAAAAGCACTTTGTACAGTACTACAAGGTAAATCAGCAGACTTAGATAATAGGAAATTAGTAAAGGGATTGTGAAAAGGGGAGCCCTTTAACTGGAAGGAGAACAGCATTGACATTAACAACAGTGTCAGGTGAGGTGGATAATGGGATTTTTCATAGTTAAGTAGTAAACAATATTTTGAGAGATGATGTGACAGAACTAGTAAATTATGGACATTCTTAATAGGGAGAATGTTGAAATAACATTCAAAACCACCTTCCTTCTGAAAACTAATCAAAATAAGTTTTAAAGCTAATAGCAGAAGATGCAATGTTATACATTAATCTAATCATGGAAACCTACATTAAGATAGAAGTTAATCAGTGTAAATGGCCAAGGAAGAGAGAATTCAGTGCACTAGTTCACTGCAGAATGATGTGAACTGCCAATATATTGTAGCTGTTAATAACATCATCTTTTATCAATAGAGGGAAGTACTAGTATAATTGAACAAGGGTTTAGTAAAACATAATTTGTAATTCTGTGCATTGTTCTGACTGCTCACTTTAAAAGAACTAGAGTTCAAACCAAAACAAGTACAGAGTGAATCAGGAATTTGGAAAGCTTATAACAGGGACAAAGACTGAAAAAAAACTTTATTCCTCTTAAGCTTTTAATTTGTTAGGATAGAGGATGGGATTGCTCTCTATACCCATCTTCAGGGGACAAATACCATGGGAACTGAAAATCCACTTTAGTTAAATATTATATTGGCAGAAGAATATCCATACCACAACATAATCCTTTTTCTGTCTGAAGATTAATTCTTTCTGCACTGATCTTTGGAAACACCTAAATATTTCCTTGTGCTAGGACAACTCAAAGCCTGTTAGTATCAATAGTTAAACTATATAGTTTTGCTTATTGTCTTTTATTTATAAGTACTACATTCACTCACAATGTGTAATTAACATGTAAATATTTTTCTTTCTTACTAGTTATTTTTACAGTAATAAGGCAGTGCAAAACCTCTAAGACAATTTCCTTTCACTGCAAATTACTACAGTGGCTCCAAACATTGCCAGAGTTTCTCAGTATAGATACACTAAAAAAAAAAAAAAATAAAGCCACGAGGGAATTTAAATAAAATAAAAATATTCTGCTTTGACTACATTGGAAGATCTGTCATTCTTAAAGTTTATGTTCAGTGTAAATAATCAAGTGAGCCTTTTTGTGTCTTTTTTTGCATTTACAACCAGGCTTCTCCCTCTTTCTACTCATTTATTGCATTCTCATTTCTTGAGAAGGTACTGAGAAAAGTAGAAAAGGACTAAGAGAACATAGGAAAATTCAGGAGGGAATTAGGGATGGCAATCAGTAGAAAAACTGAAAATGACAAGTGTGGGGATGAAAATAGCATTAAAAAGGACAAAACTAAGGTCATCAGTGAAGTACTCTAAATTTAACTTGTGTATTACAGATTGGACTAACTTGATCTTTTGATGTCTTATAATCTTGCATGCTGTTTCTACCATAAAATGGACATTTAGGTATGGGACAACATAGGTACTGGGACTTCGTTGAAGACTTGGATATGTATATTTGTGTATATGGGATCTACCGCTTTAATATCGACTTACATCTGTTGAATACTTTGGAGAGCTTCCTACAAAATTTAATGAATCAGAATGCCAAAATTCTGCATTTCACTGACATACAGTTATGATTTTCTTTCTGTCACTTTGGAACTTCTACGATTTTGGTATAATTGGTAAGGCTATGAGAAATTAATTGCTTTTGATCACAGTGAAATTTAGTTAAACTTGCTTCAAAAAGTTTTTCTACATAAAAGGGTAGATTTTCACACTAAGGTACTACAGAAGGCAACTTAATCTACTAAATATTTTTCTTTTACATAGCCCATAGAATTTTCCCATAGGCCATTATATGGTACTAGACTCCTCAGAACATGTGTGTATCTAACACAGCAGGGGAAACTACTGCTTGTTTCAGCCTTATAACATCAGTGGCAGATGAAATCTCTGTCTGTGTCCTACTGCTTGCTTAGAAAGCTAAATATGGGTCACTGGAAATTGTGAAGAGAATGCCTATGTGCAAGCAGGTGCTAAAGGAAAGTTAAATAGCTTGCAAATGTGAGGTGCTGTGTTTCAGGTGGGTTGTTTTTGATAAGCAAGTACTGATTGGAGATGTTCAAGTAGTTGGATGAGACTCATAGAAGTTTATTACTCAGTTTCAAGATTACAAACGTACTTTAGTGCTTTACGATAGTAGCTTAGTATCCCTTTGTCTATGAAAAAAGAGCTGGGGGAGGCCCTTAAGCTAAAACTGAGTGCAAGTAAAGCCACTAACTACCCTTCATTTCTAGCTGTGAGACTGTCTGCATACTGGTTGTAGATTGAATGGTTCGGTACTCAAAAACCTCAAGGTGTAGAAATGCTCACAGCATCTGTTTACCTCTGTGAGTCTTAATAGAGTTGTTTCCCAAATTAGCTTCTTAAGTACCCTGACAGATAGTGTGAGGTATACTGGAAAATTCAGCTAGTTTAAACTTTTCTAAAAAATGGTTTGACCACATTATTTGATCTTCCTTGAAGAACTTTCACTGCCTGTTTAGAATCTTGTTTGTATTTGTCTCTGGATGGAGTAACACCAGGTACAAGTATAAATTGGGAAAGGAGTATCTGGAGAGCAGCCCTGCAGAAAGGCATCTGGGGGTGCTGGTCGACATCAGGCTCAATATGAGTCAGCAGAGTGCCCTGGCAGCCAAGAGGGCAAACAGCATCCTGGGGTGCATCAAACACAGTATAAGCAGCTGGTCAAAAGAGGTGATTATCCCACTGTATTCAGTGTTGGTGCAGCCTCACCTTGAGTACTGTGTGCAGGTCTGGGCCCCACAGCATAAGAAGGATGTGAAGGTCCTCAAACGCGTCCAGAGGAGGACAACAAAGCTAGTGAAAGGGATGGAAGGAATGTCTTACGAAGAGCAGCTAAGGACTTTGGGTTTGTCTAGTTTGGAGAAAAGGAGGCTGAGGGGTGACCTCGCTGCTCTCTACAGCTTCCTGAGGAGGGGAAGTGGAGAGGGAGGTGCTGATCTCTTCTCCCTGGAATCCAGTGATCGGATGCATGGAAATGGTTGAAAGCTGCAACAGGGGAGGTTTAGACTGGACATCAGGAAGTATTTCTTTACTGAGAGGGTGGTCAAACACTGGAACAGGCTTCCTAGAGAGGTGGTTGATGCCCCAAGCCTGTCAGTGCTTAAGAGGGATTTGGACGATGACCTTAATAACATGCCTTAAAGTTTGGTCAGCCCTGAATTAGTCAGGCAGCTGGACTAGATGATCATTGTAGGTTCCTTCCAACTGAAATAGTCTATTCTATTCGATTCTGTCTGGTCTGTTCTTATTTTTCTTACTCTGTCTTGGCTGGGGTCAGATAACTACTTGCAAACAATTTTCCTCTCCATTCTAGTGTACTATACGGATAGAGCAGAGCAGGAGAATTTAAAGAACCAGATGCTGGACCTCACCATAGCAGACATCACCAAATGCTGCTTTTTAGCACTGAGTTGTATAGTCCCACATATCTGAAGCAGATAACTGATACCGTGGCTGTGCTCTGTTGTGTCGGAATGGATTGGAAGAGCAATTTCCTTCCAGATAGCTGTCCATGGAAAACTTAAAAGACATGAAAGTTATCATCAGAGAGAAAGAGAACAGCATTGGGTTATGATAGACTGGTTTTCTCTGTTCCTGGTTAAAACAAAAAAATCCCAGATGGTTGTCTTACCAAAACTCTACAAGATAGGTAAGGAGGGCTCATACATTGAGGTACACAGCTGAAATGCCACCTAAGAAAATCAGTCTTACTACATTTCTGCTGTTAGTATCAATGGTTTGTACCTTAATTTGATATCCAGCTGTGGGGTCTAGCAAGTGCTGATGCATCAAATGTGAAAAATTATCTGAAGGGTTAATAGATATGTCATCATTGATCTCAAATTTAAGATTCATTTTTATAAGTTTATAGACATAAGCTATGTGAAGTAGGGCCTGGCTGTTTTTTCATTTACCATAAGCTACTTTTTGTGCATGTACAGAAAATGGGGGAAGAAGAATTCACTATTTTAGCACTGTTAGGTAGCATTCTTGTGTACTGGTGGAACTAAATTTCTTGTAATTGTCTGTTGTACTTTAAATTTCAGTCCTGAGCCTTATATCAAGAAACATATATTTGTATTTTACTTCCATACTGTCTTTTTAAGGATTTGTTAGGGAAACTTAATGCCCTTCTATCATTATTTCATAATAACTCTCTCTCAGTATTGACTTATGCATCCATTAGTAATTAAAAAAAGATTCTGGATGGAAAAAGAGTCATTTGGAGGATAAGCTTTGCATTTCTAGAAATATTTTTTCCAGTTTGCAGATTATTTCAAAAATAATAAATATCCCATTCACAATGCAATTAAAAGAATGATTTCTTGGTGAAAGAAGCCTGATACAAAATAACCACAAAAATGTCATAAAACATTATGGGTAATAGGGGCTTTCAAACCTTCTAACCTTTGACATTTTTTTTCCAATTCTCAATGTGTTATTGCAAAGCAGTCCCTCAAAAAAAAACCAAACAAACAAACCACCCTTAAAAAATTACTTGCTGTCATCACCACTGCATTTTCCACATATTATTAAAAGAAATTATGCTTTATACATGGAAAAGGAAGATGCGACTACAACTCAGTGACATAATTCTATGTTAGAGTTCCAAATTCCATCAAGAAATAATTTCTTCCCTGTCCTCTTTACATGTTTATCAGAGCACTTCTATTGAAATGAGTCATACAATCTTACTATGTACCATTCATGTATTTTGCAGTACGTTTTACTGTTCTGCGTTTACTATTGCACCAAAACTAACCAGAAAAGACATGTTGTCTTGCTTCTTTTCAGTATGATTTTCCATGTAAATGTTGCATAGTATGCAAATGGTCTTTAAGTAGTACAGATAACATAACTGATTGAACTTGATCCTAAAAGCAGCAAAGTTCAGCTGCTCATCACAGTGTAGCTCCTTTTTTCCTTTTTTTTTTTTTTTTTTGTCTCTTTGTATTAGTACAAAAGTGACCCTAAGCTACCATAACACCCAATCTGACAGGATTATTTGAGGCAGTGCTGTGGTATTACTTCTTCCATCACTCAACTTGTCAGCAGCTGGTATCAGAGTAATGACCGGAAACCGATGGAGATCAAGGAAAGAGAGCAGTGAACAAACTTTCCTGTGCCATGGTAGCAGTCAGCTACTGTAATGATTCTGTGAGATGTTCAACACCTGGCACAGCTGGAAGTACCCTCAGTCTGTTGTAAATTATACCAGGCGACTAAACCAGTGTGTGTCTCCTCTATGATTTTCTAGCAGATGGGACTTAAAGCTCTGTTTTTACTGATTCATAGCTGGGAGCTGAGGCAAAAAATTCCTTTTTAGGTTTGCATTATTGCTGTTGGAATGAATATACATATGCATACCTGAAAAGATATAAATCCTCTAGAATAAAATAATTTTGTATGTTTTAATCTGAATAAGAAAAAATTTTTTTTTAAAAGTACTGAAATAAAAATTACAGGAAACAGTTTCAAAACACAAAAATCTATATGTTGCCTAAGTTTGGGACAAAACTGCATCCATGTCATCCTAGCATATTTGAAATAACTGTGCCATATTTCTTTTCCAGAATTAAGCCAAAGGCTTTTAATATAGACACAGTATAGAAAAATGTCAGACATTCAGTTCTATCAAAATAGTGATCAAACTGACTGCCATTGCAATGTAGTGCCAGTCATGCTGTTGCAGAGTAACACTGGACATGAGAAGATGATTTGAGAGCTGGTGATTTATGTGAACCACTGCAATATTGGTTGGTAAAAGCTGACTGTACCACATGTCAGGGAGAGAAATAGTGGGCAAGTTAAAATTATGCCTTTGAGCAGCCTATGAAATTACTTAAACACAGAAGCTTTCTCACTGTCTCCATCAGGAAAAGTACAAAGTATTAAAACATTTAAGTTCAAATTTTATTTGTATGCTTTAGATAATATTAGTATATTTATACACTTTTTTATTTATATACTTTACTATATAGTAAGCTATTAAAGGGAATGAAGACTGCAGTCAATACATGTATTTTTAGAAGAAAAAAATAAAAACTTTTTTTAAAAAAAAGGAAATAAGAAGCTATGGACTATGCTGCAGAACTTCCTCTCCTCTATTTGGGCTAATGCTAGACAGAGCTAAGATTTTCTACAGCAGTCCTCTGTTAACCTTTAATGGGACCATGAAAACATGAGTGCCCTTAAGAAAACTATTAAGCTAAACGTGTGAGGGGAGTTAAAGCTCTTTTATATGTCAAGCCAGTTATGCTTTCACAGCCATAATTTTCTGGCCATGCATTAGAACTTGATGAACTCCTTGAAATAGATCATGCATCATGTTATAGCAGGAACCTATCTTTCATCCAAAAATTCATATTTGACAGAAAAAGACTCAAAAGCCAGATACGAGTCCTTTAGTGTGGCAACACTAGGAACTAGCCACAGATATATTATTAAGCTGCTGAGAAAGACTGTGAGTTGATACTGATATAAACAAAAGAGACCACAGCTTTCCCTAGCAGATTCTGAATAGCCAAAGAGAGGGAGCAAACACTGATACTAGCTGTGAGGCTCTGTGCAAGATATATATTTATATCCTGTAGAATTGTCTGACGTCTCACAGAATCCTAGCCCTAGAAACAACTTAGAACAGACTTTGTTCTCCTTTCATTATAGAAACTGTGGAGAAGTAATGTAATTGTCAAGAGGAAAAATACCACCAGACCTCATGAAACCTAGAAGAAGGTCCCCTGGCATAGCTGTAGGAGGGGAAGACTCAAAAGAGGCACTGGGAAAGAGAATGCAGGTTGAGGATTCCAGATATCTTTGCAGTGAAATAACTCCTCATTTTGATGATCAGCATATTACTATTACACAAAGAGAATGCTAATGTCATGATTTCTTAACATAATTATGATTAACAAGACAGGATAATGCAGAATACGTTACTGCAAACTAATTAGGCAGAAAATGAATAATCTGGGAATTCAGGAGATGTACAAATTAACACAAAACCCAGAAATCAACATGTTGAAAAACAGCACTGTGACCCCTCTGACATCTTTGATTTCTTCCCAGACTCCATTTCTGCTTTACAAAGACCATACAATGAAAAAACTATTTCCAGGGCATTGGCTTTTTGTACCAATGTGACTAACCAAACTATTTACTATCCTGGTGGATCAGATAAGAAGTCAGCCTTCATCATCATCTGGATCTTTTTAGAAAGGATAAATTCATGTCAAGCACTGAGCTGATGGTTTCTCAGAAACCTCTCAGGTTCCAGCATTCATCAGTTTACAGACTTTCTAAGCTATAAGTTGCCTCAGAACCAAGAATCCTACCCTTGAAAAGCTGTCTGATACTCTCTGTAACACATTTCTATCATCTAGTCCCACCACATCCTTTTGCAATTAGTTCCACAAATCCTGTGCATGGGAAAAGAAAAAAAAAAAAAAACAAGCAAGAAAACCCCACAACAAACAAAAATCTCCAGAGAGGTTTAGCTTGTTCCAGGCATTTTTAACTTTTGACTTCTCTTGTTGTCATCTTTTTTATTATTTTTTTTTTAAACAGTGCAAGATTTAAATTAATTCATTTTTGTGTTCTCTGTGTCATTCCTGATTTCATGATATTTATTAAATATTTAGTGTTGTCTACTTCTGTCCTTACCAATCTCAATTTATTTTTTTCCAAAGCTAATTAGAGCAGGACTTTTTAGTGTTTCCCATATAGAAGACATTCCTTATATCCACTATATGTTGATTTTTTTCTGTTTTTTTCTTTATTTTTTTTATGTCTAACATAGCTATTGGATAAACTTTAATTAAATCATACAGTTCTTATAGTGCTAATTCAGGATATTGACAAACTAAAATAATTTACTTGCTCCTTCTAGTGTTTCATACACCGTGATGTGTTTGAAAATGTTTTCTCCATGATAGATCCACTGTTACTGCAACTTCAATTTACTGATTCAACAGCTGTAAATTTCACATCTGCTTGTAGCTAGCTTATTTCCTTTGTACCAACAAGCATTAAGGGATCAGTTGCTGTTTGAAACATTTCTAAGCATGCCTCAATACTACTATTTCCTTAAAATATCTCTACAGCTAAAATAGAATAGAGGAACAACTGTTTCAAACTTTAGTTCAGAAAAGCAGATTCATCAGAAAATACCAAAATACCGAAACTATCCATTGGACATGGATGGACAAATAGATGGAATACCAGACTTGTATGCTTAAATAGAAATAACTCTGTATCCCCACAATGCTCCAACAGTGTTTTGAATGATGGAGTATCAGGAGAGACTATGTCCCTGGAAGGAAGCAGGCAGCACTTGGACAATCAGGTCTTGCTGGAAAGGCAGACTTGAGAGCTATAAGTGAATAAACTTTCTTTTCTGTATATTGCTTTCCTTAAGCTGTAATTCACAGAAACACAGAATCATCTAGGTTGGAAAAGACCTTGAAGATCATCCAGTCCAACTGTTAACCTAACACTGACAGTTCCCAACTACACCAGATCCCTCAGCGCTATGTCAGCCTGACTCTTAAACACCTCCAGGGATGGGGACTCCACCACCTCCCTGGGCAGCCCATTCCAACGTCTAACAACCGCTTCTGTAAAGAAATGCTTCCTAATATCCACTCTAAACCTACCCTGGTGCAACTTGAGGCCATTACCTCTTGTCCTATTACTTGCCACTTAAAGAGGCTCATCCCCATCTCTCTGCACCCTCCTTTCAGGTAGCTGTAGAGGGTGATGAGGTCTCCTCTCAGCCTCCTCTTCTCCAGACTAAACACCCCCAGTTCCCTCAGCCGCTCCCCGTACGACCTGTGCTCCAGAGCCTGCACCAGCTTCGTTGCCCTTCTCTGGACACGCTTGAGTCATTCAATGTCCTTTTTGTAGTGAGGGGCCCAAAACTGAACACAGAAATCGAGGTGCGGCCTCACCAGTGCCGAGTACAGGGGTCAGATCCCTTCCCTGTCCCTGCTGGCCACGCTATTGCTGACACAAGCCAGGATGCCATTGGCCTTCTTGGCCCCCTGGGCACACTGCTGGCTCCTGTTCAGCCAGCTGTCAATCAACACCCCCCCCCCCCCCCCCGGGTCCCTCTCTGACTGGCAGCTCTCCAGCCACTCCTCCCCAAGCCTGTAGCGCTGCTGGGGGTTGTTGTGGCCCAAGGGCAGCCCCCGGCATTTGGCCTTATGGAAACTCCTACAGTTCTTGAATAGCATGAAGATAGAATTGATTATGTAAACAACATGCAAGTATTTAATAGGACCTGGATTAAAAGCTACCAACTGTGCCTTTTTATGGAAAAAGATTAAACTAGATGAAAAGCTTTGGATCTGTTTACAGTCAAACCTGTGTTCTTTAGTGATTATTTTTCTTTTTTTCTTTTGTTGCTTTTTAACAGCAGTCACACAGGAGAAAGAAGAGTAAAGATTCAGAAAAACAACAACGTATGTTGCTTTTCCTGTAGAGTTTTCGTAGCCTAACTTGCAAGGCAGAATCATTGTGGCACACAACAAACTTGTCCCAGTACCTGTCTGTTTATAAAACAATTTGTTTCTTACTGTAGCAAGGCAAAAAGGAAATAAATAAATAAATAAATAAATAAATAAATAAATAAATAAAGTGGTTTGGTTAGCTCCATCCTTCCTCACTGAGAAACTGGACTTTTCATGCAATCGAAAGATAGAATTCACTCGAGTATTTTAGCATTTAAGTTGCACAGGACTTACCTGAATCCAGATGCCAGTCTGATTTTAACTCCCTGCTCCAGTCTAGATACCATGTCTTTTTAGGCTAATGTTCTCACAGGAATAAAGGGTAGGAATATAAAGGACAAATAATGACAGCTCTCACCAGAAAACACTCCTTCCAGTCCTTGTGTTCTGATGTGTCAGAATTTCAGCACGCACACAAGGAAGCAGCAATAAGGAAGTGTGGAGGGACACTTTGGTAGAACTGAGCCCTCAAGAACCAGTAGGTAAAGCAGTCAACACTCAAATCCCTTAAATCCTGTTGTTTCTGATCAATGTATATTTGCAAAAAAATAAATCCCTATAAAGTTATCAGTACTAAAATAACAAAAATTATTCGCAAATAAATCTATTAGGGTTTCCTAAATGCTGTGTAGTAACAACACTGTACAGATCTATAGCAGTTACCTAACTAATCTTGTTGGAAGATAAGAATCCTCGATCCTGAACTTATTGGAGATACTGCTTCTTGTCCTATTTAATTTTAAAATAACAATCAGACTTAGTTATCTCTGCAGCTATTGCACAACTAACAGAATCTGACAAAGGTTCATGGACAAACTATATAGGTAAAAGTCTGAGGTTTTGCCCCCTCCCAGTATACTTAGCTGCCTAGCACTTTGGCAGTTCTATTGTTTGTACAATAAAATTTTTGCAAACCATATTTCAAAAGTATCACTGTTCCAAAAAAATGTCAGACATTTAAGGGATCAGTATTTATCCTGCATTAAAACTTAAAAATCTTAAATCATTTCAGATTTTAAAAGCTGGTACAAAATTAGCTGTTATAAATGGAAAGCTATGATTTTGGTAATGTTCTTAGGACTGATGAGCTACATTCATAAAGCAAGAGACTCCTCTAAAATCAAGAAACATTGCTTGTTGGAGTCCATGCCCAACTTTTGTGTTTGGATGGTTTTTGTTCCTGATTACATTGCAGTACCTCAAGCAACTATGTATAAATAATGAATATTGTCAAATCTGACTTGATAGTCATTCTTTAAAAATGCTAAAGAGGGTTGTAGTGAGAGGTTTGTTTAATGAATATTATAATAAATAAAAAACCAGTCTCACTTCTGAAACTCATTAAGAAATTAATAGTAGAAAAGCAGTTTATTTCATACTGTTCTGTGATTATTAAAAATATTTTAAACCTAACTTTATTTCTCAAAATTGAACCTTAGGCAGCTGAAAGTTAGATGCTAGGTTTTAAGACTAATACATAAAAAAGCTCAGACATAGGCACAGACAATGCTCTTCTGAATCAAACTACTAATTTGTTCTAGCTTAGTTGTAAAGCTCAAGAAACCCTGCAAGAGACAAAGACTTAACACTTCCAGACAAAATTTCTTCCCAACTCTTGACAGTTAGAGGTCAGTCTGGCCTGAAATACAGGGATTTATATCTTTCCCTTATGTCTACTACTTTGTACGTGGTTAGAGAGCTGAAAATGAATGTTAAAATTCATTTGAGCTGCTGCTTTGGATCAGTTAGAATTCTTAATTATGTTGGCCTGAATCCACAAAAAGATCCACAGAATGTAGATGCTCAAGGCTAAGCGTCATCCTCTGTTCAGCATTTAGGTGCCTTAAGGTCACAGTTGCTGCAATTCAAGCTGGTAAAGTTCCCTCAGGAATATTTCTTCTGCCCTGATCTTTGGTGGTTTTCATTACTGGGTTGATCATTTTGTCATTCTGTATCTCAGACAGAGCTTATAGAGCTTGGTTCTGAAACTCCAGACAGAATTTATGTGGCTCAAACTACATGAAAGGACAGATCATCATAAAATTTTTAGAAACAATAATCTCCTCTGTACCTAGTCCCACCATTGTAAACAATGATATGTCTGAAGATATTGCAAGTGTATGATTAGTTTTATGAGAGGTCTTCTTGGAATCACTGTAAAGAAGAAAAAAATTGCTGTTCAGCAAATTGTTCCCTATAGAACAGATACCTGTTGTGTTTGGATGAGAAAAGATTAGACATCAGGTCCTCCACTTTCTTGAATGGGCAGTCTTCCATTTCACTGCAGGAGAGAATTGCACTTTTGGCTTAGATTAGGAAAAATCCAGGGTTTCACAAATGTTTAAAAGTACATTTCTTACAAAAGTAATTTACCCTCTCATTATGCCCTTCAGTAGACTAGTTGATAATAAAATGAACTCATTTTAGAGCAAGAGATTGTAACAGGTCGAATTGGTACTGCACTTCTAGGTATTACAGTGATTAAACATTGCAAATTCTTTCAGTAATAAAGTAATCATAGAACAAGAAATTTTGTTACATTTTTCTTGTTATTAAAAGAAAGTTCCATAGAAGTCCAGTAGGTATTTGACCTATGGCAGGATAGGGGATAGTGGGCCCTGCAAGAAAGATTAATTGTTGCCTTATCCTAAGAGATTGCAGATCTAGACATAAGCACAATATTTATCTCCTGCTCTGTGGGGAAGTAGAATGGATTGCTTCTGCATTACTTTTATCATGATCTTTTAGCAGGTAAACCTTTAGTAAGATCATTTCAGTTTCCTGGAATAGTGGATTCTAGACTGTGGAAATTACTAAAGCATGTAAAAAAAAAAAAAAAGGCATGTGGGATACCGATGAACTAACAAAGGAGGAGGAGTGTACAGAAAAACAGTTTCACAAATGGTGGAATTTTGGACATGTCTGCGGATATGTATTGTCTAATGCCTAATAAGAAAATTAGGTCATACTCAAACCCAAATTCTGTCTCCTCTGTCCAGCTACATGGTTTTACACATTATGGGAAACATATAACTTTGAGATAGTTTCTCCCTTGCAAAATTGTATTGAATTCAGCAAACTTGGGTCATCTCAAAGTTGGAGGGAAATGTTCAGACAAGAGTTCTGGTGTTTGGGGTGGAAGTGTGTGAATAAAGCTAATAATATAAAGCTTTGCTTCCTTTAAGGAGTCCTGTATTTCTTTTGACAGAAAAGACAAAGGACAATAAAGGCATTCTCATTACAGTCATGAAGGAAAAGGCTTGAATTTAAAGAGTAGCAGTTACCGAGCTGTATGTAGTTGAAACATACAATAGGTATGTATTTAAAATACTATATTAAATCATACAGGATTTCCCATGTCCTGTATGTTCCAGCATTGTGTTTTGAAATTCAAGCATACTTTATGAAATCCTAGTAATAATTACCCACAAGAATTTGCAACCTTTCTCAACCTGTTTAGTCTTTCAGCAGATGTTGTTTCTGTCTTTAAAATCTATTTCAGCTCTAGGATGCCATAGAAATAACAGGAAAGAAAGCAGGTACCCATCTGATGGGGTAGATTAGAGAAGATGCCTGTAGCACAGTAAAACTGCAGACTGCGTTTAGTTTGTTGAGAGAGGCATACATAGCAGGTCAAGGATTGAAGATGGGGAAAAAAATAATTGATATGGAAACATGTAAAATTGAAAGGAAAACTGGGAGGTTTTAACCCCATTTGCTGAACTTCTGGAACCTTCTCTCGCTACAGTCTCAGGAGTGGTTGACACTAGTCAGACAAGAGAAATGGCACCGGGGCCATGCCCTGTGACTTCCATGTTGTGTCTCTGAAACCATTTTCTGTTTCTGCTGAGGGTGGGAGAAGAGGTTCACAGTGCAGTGACTTCAGTCACTTAAGGCTTGTCACTTACAGAGACTAAGCAATGCCAAGGAGCTGTTTCAGGGTGTGGGACATATTGCTTCTTCCTCACCTCATTGAATGCTGCTTGCATGCCTTACAAAGGTGATACAAAGGCATGCTCATGTTTAATCTAGTACATGTTATTCCTTGCTATCTTTTTTTTTTGTGTGTGTTAGCCACTATTTAGTGTCTTTAAATTGCTTTATATCCTGTGATACGTATATTTTGCAGTATACTTGTGGACACCAAAAGGTACCCAGAGTCATTGAGACAGTGACTGGATTTCATGTCAAAATTTATAATTGCCTTGTCAGTCACTAGAACTGGAAAGATTTTGCAATAAGAAATGCTCATTTACTCTTCTGCATTTCTGCTTTTTATTTAAATCATCCTTGCTAATGTCTGCTATGAACATTTTCCCAAATACATTTGCAGTTTATAATATACAAGAACACATAACGCTTTGCTTTTGCTACTTCATTAAGGTAGTTAGAAGATTTAACTACTCAAACTTTCACTTACAGTTTATTTTGTACCTGAAATCTTAACTCTCATTCAGTTGAGGAAGCAAAAATATAAACATGGAAATTGTTCTTTGAAAAAAGTCAGTTTCTTTATAGCTGTAACACCAAAATAAGCACCAATTTAGACCTCTGTTTTGAGCAAAAATCTTTTAAGTCTAAGAAAAGTAAGAATTATAAAATAATTGTATAAAATCAAGCTATGTGCAATAGACTACTTCATGAAAATTCCAGCTCAAGACTCATATCCATCAGTGTGTTGGGAATAAAGCCATCCTGGATAATGTAAATTTAAGAGGTCTGGAAGCTTGAGATATTGACCAGACCAATTTTTAGGTACTTATTGCAATGAAATTACTTTTGAAGTCCTTCCCCTTATCACTCATCTATTTGCTTTAAGTAGATGTGCTGCAAATCAGAATAATTTACTTATTTAATATTTATTAGCTTGTGGTCTTGCTGAATGTTATATTAAAAGCACTAGTATGAATCTGAATAGCTTATTAGTGCCTCTTCAAATCTGGTGTGAATAGGATGCTGACAATTTTCTTCAAATAAACCATGAATTTTAAAACGAAATTCAAGGTGGTTTAATAGAAGAGGATTGCAAACATAGTATTTTGATCATCCAGATAACATATATTTCAGATAGTTCACTTTCTTTACATGTACAGCATTGACAATAAGAAAAAAAGAGGTTTTCTACATCAAAGCATTTTGGAAAAACTAGGAAATGTTTAAATAAGATGGTATTGTTACTGGAATCCAAAATAATTTGCCACTAAACTATTATACGTTGGGTTTATTATTGTTACACGTTTCAGATCTGCATTATCAAAACCTTCCTGTCAATTACACAGAATATACAATATAAGCAAGGTATAGGTGACAACTCCTTGAATTTTAAAAAGCAATCTGTTTCAGAAACTTTTGCAAGAAATAATGTATATACAATGTTAATTCTTTAGCAAAAAATACTGATTATAAAAAAATAATCATTTTTATGAAGAGAGATTCCAGATGACTGAATTACTAAAGTGATTCAATAGAAGTTTGAGTTTGATAGTTTCTTGAATTTCATTTTAACAATGATTTTAAAAAGAAAAGTAAAGCTCCATCTAAAGCACCATCTATATAATAGAGAAGATAAATAATACATCATTTTCAAATAACTCATCAGACACTTGCAGACAGCTTTTTGAGACAATGTACAATTCTATAAGCAATTTTATTATCCACCCTCATTTTCTTGTAAAATGGAGCATTTATTAAATTAATCTCTTTGTTATGCTAAGATCATAGAGAATCCTAATACACTTGTTAATAAAGATTGTCTTAATGATAAATATTTATCAGTGGCCATCTTTATTTTAAGAAATGGGGACCTAGGAGTATTCACAAAAGGGTTTTTTCAATATCCAAGGGCATTTCCCTATCAAAAGTATCTTGATTATGTACTCATATAGTTTTGAAATTAATTGTTTCATACTGTCATTAGGATAACACAGTGACTCAATCAGTGTCTGTCAGACATTTGGGGCATACATTTTTCCAGTTGTAATTTTTTACCAAGTTTATGAAGAAATATGCATGCTATCAAAGAGTCGTGTCATAGTTAAACAGAGTTCTCTTTCAAAAAAAAAGGTGGAGGATAGAAGCAGAGTGGTTTTTATAACTGAGAAGCTTTAATAAAACCATACAAAACATATAACACAAATTACTGCACATAGACACAGGTAAGAAATCCAGTGAGTGTTTCATCACTTTTTTTGTTGTTGTTTTTTTGTTTGTTTGTTTGTTTTTTAATGTACATCTGTAAATTGTAACATACAAAATCAAAACTCTAATGAAGTAGGGGGGGCTATTCAGTTACATTATTCACTAGTTTTAATATCTACGAGAATTTTCTGGTTAGAAAATTATAAATTTAAAGGTCAATTTGTTAAGCTTAGAAAGTTTTCTACATGTTAAATAAATGTTAGTAATGTCCCTATCTGTATGTTTTTGGAGGGTTTGCTTTTAGCCTGGAAAATTTGACATTTGCATGGTTTACAACATATGAAAAGTTCCTGAGTACTAGAAAGTCTGCTGATACTTCTGAGCCTTCCCAGTTTCCTCTAAGTGTCCACTGTGAATTTACATTGACATATGGTTCACAATTTCAGTATCAGAACTGGCGTCCATTGGTCATAGAAATAACCTTGATTTATCAATTTGATGCTGGAACCTGAATTTTTCTTTTTTTCCTGTTTTTCAGAATGGAAGGAGTGGGAACATAAGCTATTTTCCTACTTGTCTACTGTTAGACAGTAGATTTTATTATTATTTGGGTAGCAATACTGCACATTACTCCTATTAAATAATTATTTTTTCCCTCTGAAATAGACTATTGGCCTATCCCAGTCATTTGCTCATTGTCAAAATACCTACAGGATTCAGAAGTGGCACAGTAATATTTTGCACTTCCTAATACTACACAGTAATTGTAAATTTGTTTCAAGATAAGAACTCATTCTGAAGAGCAGATTACTTTAGGTTTGCCTGTATATTTTGAGTACTTTCTACTTTTATACTTCTCAGTTGTAAAGCATGTGCCATACAAAACCAGAAATAATTAAACTTTTTTTATCCTCTGCTTTTGAACAATAAAAGTGGAAGGACAGTGAAATTTACTCACAAATTATAATGCTTTGAGGGTGAAGGTCTATATAAATGTGGAATTATATATCCGTATCCATCCCTGAGTGAGGTGAGCCATAAAGCAAGGCTGATCACAGAAACACCAACTTATGAAATTATTCACAGTATCTATTTTATCTTAAACTCACTCCAAATTCTAATTCAAAGTTAGTTTCTAATTTAGAAACTGTAAAGAGCAGAGTACTAGCAAAAGGTACTTTTCCAGTTTTACAGCTATGAAACTCTAACAACTGTTTCCTGGAAGTTTATATATTTGTGAGTATTTTTTACTAGTCACTTTGATAGAGTAGTTGTCTGGCTCTTAACAGATGAAAAACTAATGTTACTTGGTTCCTTGCCTGTTTCTTCTTGAGGAACCCTCTGGCAGAAATGCAAAAATGCTAATCTGCCTGGGTGAGATAGAAAAAGATATTGGGGGCAAGATAAGATGAAGTAACATAGTACAGGTCTGATTGTGTGTATTTATGAATATAAATTAAATTATTTAAAGTCCACTTGGCAGGACTACAGGTACTGTGGAAAGGCTGAAGGCAAGCTATGCACTGTATATCTGTACATTTTTAGGAAAAGCACAGACTGTCATTTTTCCGTGGTTTCCTTCAGAATATGTAAAAAACCCCCACATAACAGAAGAGTTTGTGTGTGAGGTTGATGTTTTGCCTGTTCAGGACTTGGTGATTTTCAGGTGACTGTCAGGATGTGTGGAGGAGGTGGCACACCTGAGAGCAGGGTGAGGAAAGGGATACAGAGGGAGAATCCAAAGGATAAGATGTCTGAGTCTCTACCACAGGAGGGATTAGACAATTACTATGGCAGCCCAGCTGTGGCAGGATGGAGGATGGCTGTAGAAGAGCACCTGGGAGAAGATACCACTCCATACAATAACCATCTTGAATTGGAGCCCAAGGTCATGGGTGGCTCACACACATTGAAGTGCTACACAAACATCCCCAGGCACACACTGCTATTTCTTTATTCTTTCATAAATACTGTAGTCCTGCCATCTTTCTGCTCTTTGCTTTCTCACAGTTAGGTCATATGGTCTTATATTATCTTTGAAAAAAGTCACTTTTGGGGGATCAAATCAAGTCTAGCTAAAGTAAGACAAGGTCAACTGAGCTAGAACTATTGCACACTCATTACAGTGTGAAGGGACAAAAAACCCGAGTATATAAACTCTGACTCTGACTGCTTTATTCTTTATCGTAGACTGTTCTGTAGATCTCTTTCGTGTGAGTGGCTCCTCCAGTACTTGAAAATGTCACCTTTTACACTTAGCTAGAGAGGAATTTCTTCAGGCTGTTGCGTATACAGGATTTACTGAGGAGTCTGTTTTCTACATTTTATGGTAATGTACAGTGGGAAGTAGGACAAGAGAAAAAGTTTTCCTATTTGTGTTGTGAAACATAGGATCTGGAAGAAGCTATCACTTTTGTACTGGGTGGTACATTTAAAGCTATGATTTCTATTTCATCCTGTAGTCTTGTCTTTTTTTTTTTTTTTTTTTTTTTTTCCCGTCTTTCTCTTCTCCTTTTTTTTTTTTTTTTTTTCATGAACTCAATTTCTAAGGATTTCTAGTCTAATTCTTTCATTTATACTCCCAAGAAGAACTATAATTTTTCTACTGTAAAACAATTTCCTCTGAGGTGGGCTGGAGAGTACCTGAGATGAGAAAGGTTTTGGAGTTAAAAAAAAGGCTTTTCTATCATGACTTCAGAGTCAGGAAGAAAATATGGAAGTGATCTGTTAATCTGAGCTTTGATCTGCAAACTCAAAGAGGTTACAGAATACCAGATTTGTTTTCATTGTAAAGGAAATTGGATTATAGTCTGGCGATCCAGTTCTGCCAACGAAAGTTTCCTTCTCTTGGCAACTCTATGGACACTAGACCCTTGTTTTTTGTGACAGTTTGTGTAGGACATGTAATTCTGTTTTAAAGGCTGACAAACTATTTTTATTTTTGCCTTCATAAAAGTCATCATTTCTGCTAACCAGAACAATTTACATTAAAGTATGTCTCACAGATTTTCCAGTTGCATGTCTCCTTTGGGAATTCCCATGCAGCAAGGTGTTTCTTTATAGGAACAGGAGTGGTAAATGCATCACTCCCTGGTGATGTGAGTCCATGCGCTGGTATGAATTCCACACCTAGGCTGAGAGCCACTGTTATGCTTTGGGAGATAGTAAAATAGAGATATAAACAGAGATTAAAAGGGCCAGTGTCTCAGTTCCTCTCTGAAATCTGAATCTCTTTTTATATATAAAGATTGTTCGACTCAGCACAGTAATACACAGCATATGCTTGGAAAGCTGTTAATTTCTGTATGATATGTAGTAAACCTAATCATTGTTGTTGTTTGAATTGAGGTCAGGCTATTTTAATGTGTGTCTTGAAATTTAGTCCGGCTCTGATCTCATTTGAGCAAATCTCATGTTCCAGTTTCTAGGATTGATATTGCCAATTGTATTTTGATCATTTTGTGCCAATGCAAATACAAATATGCTGATACTGTGTGGGTTAGACAGGATTGTGCTCATGCACATGCAATAAAAATCTGAGTTGTCAGAAGTCCCTGTGAAATATACCATTTATGCAAATTGTGAGCCAGAACTCTGACCGAGAAGCTGGGTTAAAGCACTCAAAGGCATAGGAACAGAAAAATCTGTGTTTTTCTTGAGGTTCTGCTTCAGTACTTGCAGTTCAGTACTGCTCACTAGTCAGTCACAAGACATTAATAAAAGCCCTGCACAAAGAGAGCATTACGTGTTTCTCACTATGGTTCATAGGGGTTAAGCTTTATACTGCTGCAAAGGCCAGTCATTTGAGAAACTCCTATGCTCAGTGTCATAGAAAATTTTTTTCTGCGCTACAAGGGAATTTTGTATGTCAGTGGCCTAAATACATGACATTGCCTAAGACTTTGGCAAGCTAATTGCTTATTACACGGGAATTTAAAATGAGTGTTTAATGAATGAACACTGCTTGCTTAAATATCAGCTTATAGCATTGTAAATCAAGGTTACTGTGCTTAGGTCATGCAAGATTAGGACCTATAAGAGTGACCCTCTAGCTCAGTAAAATAATAATTTTAATTTTAAATGGTTTTAATTGAAATGTGGGTTATGGACTGAAAGAACTGTGGGCTTTTATTTCACACTATATTTTTGACTGACTTCAGGCCTTATAGCCATTGTGGAGGATAGGGGAACTTAAGAGTATATGGATAAAGTCCTGAGCAGCCTGGTAACCCCATAGCTAACCTTGTTTTGATCAGGAGGTTGAGCAAGAGACCTTCTGAGGTCCCTTCCAGCCTGAGTTATTCAGTCTTCCTGTAATTCTATAATATCAAATAAAGTCCAGAAATAATACTTAAATGAAAGCTGAAATAATTCAGGGGTATTCTTGTAACATATACTTTTAATTTACCTGAATATATAATTTTTATCTGTAAAATTTTTTCTCAGTACTGGTAGTAGGCTAATATATATATTCACATAGATAATATTTATGTCTTCTGACTTAATGACAAAACAATTAGAAATAGGAAAACCTGCAATCATTAAAAAAAATATGTATCTCAGGAACCCATTACATCACTAAGCTCATGTCTAATCCCCCAAATCCATCTTTAAATGTTATATATAAAATCTAAGCTTCACAGAAACTTGTATCTTCTAGGAGGTTGCTTTTCCAAATTAATTTATTTTTTCCTGGTTTGTATTAAACTAACGTTAAAAATAACTAAACAAATAAAAAAGAAAAAAAAGCCACGTTTTGGAACTTGAAATTGCTTTGCTATTTCTTGACATACTGTACTTGTTCTGGTGATGATAAAGGAAAATAAGTAAATTTGATGCTGCTCACATCTAGGATTACTATGCCCAAAATTAACCCTAGAACTGAGTAAATATAGGAAGTAAAAGAAATAATAAATGGGAAATCCTATATTGCAGTATTTCTTCCAGTTCTTAATCTCCACAAAAAATACATTCAGCTTTTGAGTGTTTCATCCATTTAGACAAAAAATATTTAGCTTAAGAAGCAGAAAGATTGTCACCAGTGTGTGTGTGTGTGTGTGTGTGCCTGTGTGTCTGTGTTTGTGTGTAGGGGAGACAGGGTGTCCAGCTCTTCCTGGAGATTTTGGAATAAGCAAACAGTTGTGCTTATCCATTTATAGATAGAAAATCCACAGTAGTATTCTGCCAGATGGACGTGGTATAGCAATACTTTATAAGAAATTACAATCAAAATACAGGTAAACAAACCTGAGCTAATATTGGTCTAGATAAAAATGGGTTTCAATACCAGTAAAGTGACTAGTTGTCTGTAACCACACACCTAGGTAAAGATAGTATGGTCTGCATATGAAGGCCCAGTTCTATGTCCCTAGTGCTGAGTTATAGCACAGAGTGATATACAGAGTTATAGCACCTCTTACCAGCAGTGAACAAATTTCATTTCTTCAATAGGAAGAAATGGGAAGTGTTTTAGAGGCAAAGTGAGTATCTGCATCACTTTTTTTCTTTGTATGATATAACTTTATGGCAAGAGCTAGCACATTAGTACCATCATATTAACCACCTCAGTGTTTTTTTAAAACTCTTCAATGAAATCAAAATTAGTTTCAAAGCTCCCCCTTGTATCTTGTGTCTATAAAAGTTTTCTGAGGTAATCAAATTCAATTTAAAGGGGAAACATCTTTGACTTCTAATTTAAGTAGTATTTCAAAAATAGGGAGAGTTTTTTGGATAGTAATTTAATTTATATTATTTCAAAGATCTGTCTGGTTCATATTCTGTGACTACATTTTAAATTTCATCCAGCTGCAGACACCTCTGCTAAATTTTATTTTTCAAGGATAACTTATCAACAATAAAGCAAAGATACTTCCTTCCTCCACCTCTATTTAAAAACAAAACAAAACAAAACAAAACAAAACAAAACAACTCAACCCTAAAATATCCTCCTTCCACTCAAGTAAATCCAACAGATCTTGCAAAGCTGGCTTAATTCCATCTAGACCTGAATTTCAAAGCAGGTCTCTTTTGCTATAATATACAAACCAGGTATCCCTAAGGGAAAGAGCAGTTTTGAAATTAATCCAACACTGGATCTTGATTTCCTTCACTACTTTTTTTCTAGATTGTAACTCTGTGTGAAGATACAGGCATTAAAAATAATCTCCAGCATCTCAAACTAAAAGGAAAATATAGCAAGCACAAAACATAGACAGTATACTGATAAACAATATACACAAGAGTTGTCTTTCCTGTACCATCTTCATCGCTCTTTGCACTCTACCTCCCTATCTCAATGACCCAAAAAAGCATGTATGAAGTATGTTTGAGACTGCAAGTTATTGCCAGTTACAGGCTAAAGAAGGAAAAAAGCAGACAACAAGAGAGAGAAGGGTGATATTGTTTGAAAAACAATCACAAGTAGAAGTGTTCTAAAGAACATAGAGATTAGCTTGAGGAAGTGATAACAAATGCCAAATGCTGCATTTAAAAAAGCACACACACCAAAAAAACACAACCCACTGCATGTTCAATGGTTATTAGACAATGTGTTTTTTCCCACTTGTGATTCCAGATTAATTTTTGCCAGAACCAAAAAATCCAACAGATGAATGATTTTGGTATCGTTACTCCAACAATTTTATTGATCGTAAGTAGGGCTACCTTAACTGATAAATGAGATGTATTCTTTATTAGACCATTTACCCTAACTTTAAATTGAAGAAACTGAGAACTAGATAATTTTCTGAGCTGAGTGGAAAACCTGTCATGGAGTTAAAAAGTAGCACAGAAGAATGGGCTTCTGGAAAAATATCCATAAGTAAGGTAAATGAGAGAAAACACAACCAAGAGAAAATTAGACTTTAGAGTGAAAAGAAGTAACTGAGAGTTAAAAGCATCAACCATATAGCACCCTAGCTAAAGCACCATTATGTCCTCTGTAGATGAAGAAAGACCGTGGTAAAATGAGGGAACTTTTTTCTGCTTTTCAAGCAAAGACTAGTCAGTGTTCCTGAAAGCATCTTACTTTCTTGCTGCTTTTACTAGACTTCTCAGCAAAGGGCTAATGTCAGACAGTGGATTGTTACATGTCTTCCAAATAACAGAGCTCCTGATCAGTGTATCTGAACATTCAAAATCCGAAAATTTAGTCTTTTTTCTTTAAATCTGTCTTTTAGAGTGTGCAAGTAAAGTGTTCATCACCTGAGGTCTCTAATTCCTCATAGGGCCTTGCAAATTTGATAAAGTACAAAGAATAATTAGTTTCAATTTACATATTATATATGAGGAGACTGTTTTAGCAAGAAAAATTGACTATACTCTGCAATAGCTCTGAAGTAATAATTAAATGCATTCACACATAGGAAGACCCAGATAGTCCTGGATATTCAGAATATAGCAAAGTCTATAATCCTGGCCACTTAGAGATTATGAGGAGTGATCATACATGTATGAGATAATTTTGAGAGATCAAGTTTTTGCTTTGCCACAGGGATTCCTGTGTGAACTAGGGGTAGTCTGCTAATGTGAGGTCTATACAAAGGATTTTGGCAGCAGTTATATGAAAATGACCCTTTTTGTGCTTATATTTTTCAGACCCAGGCTCAGCTGCTGTTTAACCTTGGAGGAACTGAGCCACCCAACATACTGAGCTTTTCTTAGTGTTTTCTATAGACAGGGGTCCATTTCTGGTATTTGAAGACTTCTGGGTGTTCAGACCATACAGTAATAAGAATAATGATTTAAAATAGAGAATAATAATCGTCTGTTTATCACAGTGAACTCATCTGAAGAAAGAAAATGTCAGTAGAGGCTGGGAAAAAAAAATCTCTGAGAAATTATACAGAGATAGCATAAACATACGAGGAAGGGGAAAACCTGTCACACACCATAAAAGATGAGAGCAAATTGCTAGAAAAGGAAGGAAATATCATAGGAGAGAATTTTGTACCACAACATGCAAAACTTCTCTGGTAAAATGAAAAGTTGAAGAGATGTCAATAAAATCACCTTGAAGATATATTAAAAGCAAATCGGATACAGGATCAATAAAGATATAATATAAATAATTTAAATATGCTGTCCACAAACAACCTATCTCTTGTCCATCTTTAATGTTCCTTTAGAGGATTCCAGAGGATGATGCTTATCTAAATATTCACTGCTCATAAAGGAAATGATCCTTTCCCTGTGAGATAGATCAGGATGGAAAAATTTTTCTGTCTGGATGCAGATTCTTAGACAAGAAGATGAGATGTTGGTTCTGATTTTCTTTGTAGCTTGGGAAAAAAAATCTAAAATTCTAAAATGTTCCTTTTCCACTTTTTAGTGAACTGTACTTTTGCTGCAACTACTATGTAGAAATGTCTTCTCTTATTTTGTATTGTGGTTATTATGGATTGTTTTTTCTCTACTGGGGGATTGAATCAGGGGGAGACACAGATCACAACCTCTGAAGCCTTTCTATGAAGCATTTTATTCATTAAATTGTTATTATTAATGCAATCAAGCTGCTATTATTAATAAAAGGTAAGTATTCACACAGTACACTCACTTATTCACTTTCATCTCCCCTTGTAGTTACCCAGTTAGAGCTGCAGTTGGGGACCAAGCACAGCTGTTTCCTCTGGAGCAGAGAGATGTATTGATGTCCCTTGGCTTTTAGGCAGGAGTTTGGGCAGTCCCTCAGAAGGACATTTGTTTCATCAGGCGTTTATGTCATGCTGTAGTCTTCTGCTGCACAAAGGAGCTATTAGCATTCTTGGATGTGGTCCAAGTTACACAACCTCTTGTTGATGCCATGTGTGTTCTAGTGGCTTTCTACAGATGCAGCAAACTCGTGGAATCCTGACTTTATCAATTCTTGCAGATCCAACAGGTCTCCTGGTTGTCAGATCTTGTCCATGAGCTTATTCACTCCCTATTCAGCATTTATTTTGCCTCTTTTCAGCCTTTTGTTTTCTGATAAATATTTCTCCATCCAAAGCTTCTGAAACTTATGAAAGTTCTCAGCACTTAAAGAGGAAGTGGTCAGAGACCTGCTGCACCACCTGGATGCACACAAGTCTGTGGGATCGGATGGGTTACACCCAAGGGTGCTGAAAGAGTTGGCAGATGTGCTCACCAAGCCACTGTCCATGATTTTCCTGAAGTCATGGCTAACTGGGGAGGTCCCATGGGACTGGAGGGTGGCAAATGTGACAGCCATCTACAAGAGAGGCAGAAAGGAGGATCCAGGAAACTATAGACCTGTCAGTATGACCTTGGTGCCAGGGAAGGTCATGGAGCAGGTCATCTCGAGTGCTGTTAAAAGGCATATAATGGACAACCAGGGGATCAGGCCCAGTCAGCATGGGTTTATGAAAGGCAGGTCCTGCCTGACAAACCTGATCTCCTTCTATGACAAAATGACCTGACTGTTGGACGAGGGAAAAACTGTGGATATTGTCTACCTGGAATTTCAAAAAGCAGTTGACACAGTTCCCCATAGAATTCTCATAGAAAAACTGGCTGCCCATGGCCTGGATGAGTGAACGGTTTGCTGAGTCAAGCACTGGCTGGCTGGACGGTCCCAGAGAGTGGTGGTCAGTGGAGCTAAATCCTGCTGGCAGCTGGTCACAAGTGGTGTTCCTCAGGGCTCGGTGTTGGGACCATTTCTGTTCAACATCTTTATTGATGATCTTGATAAGGACATAGAGTGTATTATCAGTAAATTTGCAGATAACACTAAGTTAAGCAGGAGCATCGATCTGCATGAGGATAAGAAAGCTCTACAGAGAGACTTGGATAGATTGGATCGGTGGGGCAATGTCAATGGGATGAGCTTCAACAAGGCCAAGTGCCAGGTCCTGCACTTGGGCCACAGCAACCCCCTGCATGGCTACAGGCTTGGGGAGGAGTGGCTGGAGAGCTGTGTGGAAGAGAAGAATCTGGGGGTTCTAATTGACAAGCAGCTGAACATGAGCCAGCAGTGTGCCCAGGTGGCCAAGAAAGCCAACGGCATCCTGGCTTGTATTAGGAATAGTGTGACCAGCAGAAGTAGGGAGGTGATAGTCCCCCTGTGCTCTGCACTGGTGAGGCCACACCTGGAGTATTGTGTCCAGTTTTGGGCACCTCAATACGAGAGAGATCTCGAGGTGCTGGAGCGAGTGCAGAGGAGGGCAACGAAGCTGGTGAAGGGCCTGGAGAACAGATCCTTTAAGGAAAGATCGAAGGAGCTGTGACTGTTTAATATGGAGAAGGCTGAGGGGAGACCTCATCACTCTCTACAGCTACCTGAAAGGACATTGTAGAGAAGTTGGTGCTGGTCTCTTCTCACAGGGAATTAGTGACAGAACAAGAGGGAATGGATTTAAACTGCAACAGGGGAGGTTCAGACTGGACATTAGGAAAAAAAAATTCACAGAAAGAGTGGTCAGACAGTGGAATAGGCTGCCTAAGGAGGTGGTGGAGTCACCATCTCTGGATGTGTTTAAGGGTCGTTTGGATGAGAAGTTGGGGGATATGGTGTAGGGGAGAACTTTGTAGAGTAGGGCTGATGGGTGGACTCAATGATCCCAAGAGTCTTTTCCAACCTGAATGATTCTGTGATTCTATGATTCTATTCATGCAAACTGACATAAAGAGGGCCTTTCTGACAGGATCAATCCTACATCTTTCTAGTGGTTTTGCCTGGTTTTCGTCTAAACTTCAAAAATAATTGACTTTTATCGAATTTCATGAGACTGTTCTTCAGTTCAGAGTAGCTCTGTCAGAATACTTACTGGTAGCTTCTCCAAGTTCTCTTTTAATTCAGTTGCCCAGATGTCTGTCCTGCTTCCCAGTCCTGCATATGACTCAAAATAATTCCTCCAAGATTTAGATGTAAATATCCTTAAAATATTATTCAGTTTCTTCGTAGATGTATCTTACCTTTAACAAAGCCAATGAATACACATTCCATTCTTTCAAATTTCGTAATATTCCCTGCAATCTCACTTTTTTAGTATATCTCTTCATGTTGTAACTGCAAAATCATGAAGTATCAGCAGTAACCAGAAAGTGGTATGTGGCACCCCAAAAATAATTTAGCCACTACCCTTCTGTCTCTTGACATAACTTATGTGCCTCTGCTCCTCTTGAACACTCAAACTTGTAACTTTATTTTCTATTTTGATACTGTGCTGCTTTATTTTATTTTTTTCCCCAGGTTTCCGTACCTTTCTCAACACATGTAATTTCAACACATCTAATTTCAATGCTTCATATATTAGTATTAAATACTGTGGGATGTAGGTAGAAATATGTTGGCCACTGCAGTGGGGAGATCCTGCATAATGAGACTACAACCAGCAGCATCAACATGGAGGTCTTGTGTGTTACTAAACCCATCAGGAAACAAGTAAAAACTCAAGATTTGCTATATCCTAGAAACACATCAAATAAGGCTTTTTATATCTGAAGTGCCCAATAAGCAATTAAGTTGATTTTTTTAAAGTGACTGCAGTTTACCTTTAGTCTATAGTGCACAAAATGTCATTAATATTAGGATTTGCTGGAATTCAAAAGATTTGAACAGCTTTATGATATTTAAAGCAGAATCCTTGTTGCTGAAGAGAATCTAAACATTTTTAAAGTAATGTGGGGGTAGTGAGTAACTGCTCAAACAATTAATATCTGTTCAAGCAAATTTGGAATAATAGTTTAATGTGTTTAGAATACATCTATCATCAAGGATTTAGCAGCAATGCATTGGAAATATACGGCAGATATAAAATGTATTTATTGTTCTTACCCTTCAGATAATTAAAAAATATGATTCTCAGAAAAGAGCTCACTGTAAGGACAGTCATTGCAAGCTCTGAGGATATTTATCAGACAATAACACCTCATACCCAAGCACCTCAATAGCTCTTGATATTAGGAACCTTTTAAAAATAACAAGATATTGCAGTTGTTGCAGACACTAGATCTTGGAAATCTATTACATGGGGAAAGCTGCAAGGTGAAGAAAGTGGAGGCATGATAAATGTAATGGCTTCGAAGTAGTAATAGATTTTTATTTGCTCAGTTATACTGACAGACAGAAAGAAACCAATGTAAAACTGTCACATTTGGGTTCCACACTGTTAGGATACTTTTAATTTAAATTTTCTTTTTTTCCTCTAAAAATTGCTGGGTGAAAACTGAGTACTCTAAGTAGCAAAACTGTTAACCTTGGAAAGCTGAAGTCTATTCACATAAAGGAATAGTTCAGACACTGGCATTTGACATGTTAATTGACAAATAGTAGTGACATTACAGATTCATCTTTAATGTCATTCTCTGCTCTTGTAAATTGTCATTGTTCCCTTGAAATCAGTGTCAACTGAGTTTTCATATTCCTTCAGTCCTTGACAACTTTGTGAAAAGTACATATGTGGTATTTTAACTTGAAAAAATCCTAACACAGACATGACGCCAAAGTCAGAAACCCTCTAAAAAGCATGGTAACTTTGGGGATCTAGTATTTATTACAAAAGTGAAACATGGTAATGACTGTGAGGGTGTTTTTTCTGTTTAAAAAAATGAACTAGACTATTAAATATCTCTCGGTGGTAATTAAAAATTCAGATAAGCAAAATTTCCCACAGAGTTTCTCTAATAGTCAGTGTCTGAAAATGTCTATTCATGTTCTGATGGAAAAATAATTTATTAGAGACTTTTTTGGATTTAAGATTTGCTCTGATTTTACATTGGGCTTTTAAGGTAAAGTTTAATTGCTGACTCAGAATTCTTAAGATGTATATATCATCTGGACTTGATTTTACATTCAAGTAATCATAAAAAGTAACTTTGGACTGTTTGATACTGCTGTCTGGTTTTGGGGTGTTTTGTTTGTTTGGTTTTTCTCAATATGTAATAGTTGTGAATTTTTAGTAGGATAGATGATATAAAATCCTGTCCCTGGTGAAGTCAATATTAGTCATTAAAAGCCAGCCTTTTTTACCTCCTTTATTCATCTGTTCTTAAAAAAACCCTTTATGCTGAAATTAAATTAGCTTCCTGCAATGTGAGCAAACATGTCTGATTGCATCTACATGTTCAACCTTGTGCCAGATAGGATCTCATCATGTGTAGTTTTATTTTAACAGGTCAAGATTAGCTCTGGCAATTGGGATTCCACATTCAGGCATCCTATAGACAGAATATAGGTTTGTGCTCAAGTTATAGACTATTAAAAAAGCAATTTGCCTTAACATTTTCCTGTTTTATAGATAGCCCAGTCTTGGATTCCTTCACTACTTATTTAAGAAGACAAAATCGTTGAAAAAAAAAATAAATTCATGGTTTTGCAAGAAATTCTATCTAAACAGTTACTATATTGTCCTAGTTCATCCTTGCACAAAATATAATTTTCCACGATCCTTGATTTTACTAGAGTTCTATTTTACTTAAAGCATTGAATGCTTAACTGTGTAACTTAGAAGTATATAGAAAAAAGGAAGTAGTTTTTAATCATTCAAAAAATCGATTGCAAAACTGTGTGACAGCTCTGAACATTAACTTTGCAAAGTTAAAGTTAACATTTTGTTCAGTACCCTGAATATGTATAGTTTTTGTTTGTCATCTAAAATCTATACGTAGTTAAACTATATACATACCTAAACTCTACACAGAGGCTGCACATACAACTTTCTCTAGTATTCTCTAGTTCTTCATTGTACTCCAGGCTCAGAAATAGTCTGATCTAAATAAGTTTCCTAAAATAGTGCTAGTAGCATGACTCTGTCTTGGGGAATCGGCCTTATTATCTTCATCAGGTGTGAAAATCATGACTATAAAATTTCTCTCTGAATGGGTGGCATGTTCTGAAAAATCTCTATTTAGAAATTTAAAGTAGTATTTTAAGTGAATTAAATTACTTAGAAACTTCATGTGAAATTGCACCAAGCCAGCTTATGAAAATTTCTTCACTTCTATAGAAAAATAGTTTGATAATTAATAAATATTTTATTTTTAGTGTATCTACTGGACCCAGTGTGGTAGGTTGACTCTGGTTGGAAGCCAGGTGCCCACCAAAGCTGCTCTATCACTCCCCCTCCTCAGCTGGACAGAGGAGAAAAAATATAATGAAAGGCTTGTGGGTTGAGCTAAGGACAGGGAGATCACTCAGCAATTACCATCACGGACAAAATGTACTCAACTTGGGGAAATTAGTTTATTATCAATTCATATCAGAGTAGGATAATGAGAAATAAAAATGAAATCTTAAAACACCTTCCCCCCACCCCTCACTTCTTCCCAGGCTCAACTTCACTCCTAATTTTCTCTACCTCCTCCCCTCCAGTGGCACAGGGTGAGAGGGAATGGGGGTCTCAGTTATCTCATCACACATTGTCTCTGCTGCTCCTTCCCCTGTTCCAGCATGGGGTTTCTCCCACAGGAGACAATCCTCCACAAACTTGTCCAGTGTGAGTCCTTCCCATGGGCTGCAGCTCTTCACAAACTGCTCCAGCCTCAGTCGCTTCCACAGGGTGCATTCCTTCAGGAACAGACTGCTCCAGCGTGGGTCCCCCACGGGGTCACAAGTCCTGCCAGAGAACTGCTCCAGTGTGGGCTCCTCTCTCTTTATGGGTCCACAGCTCCTGCCAGGAGCCTGCTCCAGCGTGGGCTTCCCACAGGGTCACAGCCTTTTTGGGGCAAAGCCACCTGCTCTGTCGTGAGGTCCTCCACAGGCTGCAGGTGGATATCTGCCCCACCGTTAACCTCCATGGGCTGCAGGGCACAGCTGCCTCACCATGGTCTTCATCATGGGCTGCAGGGGAATCTCTGCTCTGGCACCTGGAGCACCTCCTCCCCCTCCTTCTTCACTGACCTTGGTGTCTGCAGAGTTGTTTCTCTCACATGTTCTTATCCCTCTCTCTGGCTGAAGTTACCAGTTGTTTTTTTTTTCCTCCCTTCTGAAATATGTTATCACAGTGGTGCTACCACCATCACTGATGGCCTCTGCCTTGGCCAGTGACAGGTCCATCTTGGGGCTGGCTGGCATCGGCTCTGTTGGACATAGGGGAAGCTTCTAGGAGCTTCTCACAGAAGCCATCCCTGTAGCCCTCCTGCTACCAAAACCTTGCCATGCAGACCCAATGCAACTGGCTAGGTCAGAGTTAATTTTCTTCATGGCAGTTCATATGGTGCTGGTTTACATTTTTGGCTAAATCAGTACTGGTAACACACCAATGTTCTAGCTTTTGCTAACCAGTGCTTGCACAGCATCAAGGCCTTCACTGTTTCTCTCTCTGCCATTCCAGTGGTTAGATTGGGGGGTGCGCGATAGGTTGGGAGGGGACACAACCAGGAACATGACTCAAACTAACCAAAGAGATATTCCATACCATTATAATGCCATGCTCAGCAATAAAAGGGAAAAAAGGAAAATTTAGGAGGGAGACCAAATGTCCAGCCAGTTCAGAGATGAAGTCAACTGTATATCTCACAGTAGATGTAAGTTACAGGTTTGTCTCCTCGCTCTTGAATTACGGTGATTTATCTCATCCTTACAGTAGGGTAATAATCAACAGACTTGAAAAGTGCTGCTCTGTAAGCGCATTAAGTCTTTACATCATATAATCATACCTGAATTGTATGACAATTTGGCTTTTCAGTAGCACGTTTGGGTTTCTAAAAAATTAGACTAAATAGCATGTGGCCTTTATGCACAAAAAAGTTTAACAGTATCTTTGATACATATATATATTTAGGGTTGGACTCAATGATCTTAAAAGGTCTTTTCCAACCTAAATGATTCTATTATTCTATATATAAAGAAGAAAATGTGCACTCAAAACCTTATTTTGCTTCCTGTAAGCTTCATATCTGTTTTCAAAGCTATTTTTGGATAATAAAACTCATTAATTTACAATCTTCAATCTGTCCTCTTGTTTACCAGAAAATGCAACTGATCTAAGAACAGAAAATTTTCATAACCAAATAGTTGTGTAATTTTTCTCATGTATACCCCCTCTTCTCAACACAAATAGTGAACATTTCAAGTTCTAATGCAAAGAAGCAGGGGTTAAAAAATATCTGTCTGTGTCCTCCTCTCCCTCTCTACCTAAAAAATACATATCTCTGCCTCCCCCTCCCCTCAAAACTACCAATTTATGTCTCCCTCTCTCTCTCCCTCTCTTTCTCCCTCTCCCTCCTCCGTAAAAACCACCTGCCTCTGTGTCTCCCTCTCCCTCCCCTTCCCCCTCCCCCTCTCCCTCTTCCTCTTCTTCCCCCCCCCCCCCCAATTAAGATGTCTGCTTCTACTTACACTCATACGCAGTGTGTCTTCCATGAATTAATCAAATTACAAATAAGAATCTTTTAGTGTAAGAATCTTTTAGTGTCTTTCCTGTCATTTCTACCTCAGTAGACTTTTGTCTAGGTTTGGTATACTTTTGTCCCTTCATAGAAAATTATTTCTCTTTCAGTAGTATTTTGTTAGGAGGAGAGAAGTCTGCTCTATTTCTAATTAGAGTCTCATCCTCTCTAAATTACAAAGCCCTTTTCTATTCTACTGTATTATGGGACAGCACAAGTACAAGAAGACATGATTGAAATGTTAAAGTCAAGAGTATCATCAAAACTTCAGGACAGGAATATTTATACATGAATTATCCTATAACATTTAAAAAAATATATTTTGATTTTTAAGGTAAAAATACTTCTAAGTTCTTAAAGCTTAGATTTTAGGACTTTTGTTCCAGTTAACATGCTACAATGCAGAAATGTGTATATATATATATATATATATAAATACAGATTTATATGCTAAATATTATGAGGTATACATAGCAGTTAGAGCAGAATAAGAAGTGTACCAATTTCATGCAGATAATTACATCAAAACTGGGAGAACGTTCTAAATATCAGAGAGGAAGAGTAACCAGGAACTTTAACGATAATTGTAAGACATGAGGGGTAGCATAAAAGTATATAATTAAAGCAGAATTAATGACTTCTAATTCCAAAAGCAGGTATAGGAAGTGACCTGAAATTCACATACTGATCATATCCACTCCTTTAGAAATTTCTGTGGTTTAACTGCAAAATCTAACTAGAGTCTTGTAAATAATTGTTGCCTTTGTTTACTTTACATTAAACTAAGATCTGAGATTTGAACATAGGCAAAAAGTACTGAGGGGACAGTTAATGAAAAAAACTAGTGATATTGTCAGAAGGAGGGATATAGACAACACATAGGAATGATTATATAGTAATGTATATAATAGAAAATAATACGGTGGTACTGGGGATGAGGAACCAGTAAGGCAGATGAACAGAACAGACTAGAAAATTTAAAATACGAAAATATAAGAGAAATGAATGCAGGAATTCTGCATTGGAAGGATGATAAGTTACTCAATTTTGCCTTTAGGTTGGTGATAACAATAACTGTCAGTAATGATATAAATTCATTGATGTTTCATAAAAGCAGTAAGATATAGACAAACCAAAAATAACTGCTGTAAGTTAAGCTGGAAGTAATAAATCTATATGGTCAGAAGGGAAAAGATAAATAAATACCCAGTATTCTCCATTCCACAGGTAAACATAGATTGTGACATTGTAAGTATGGTTCATTCATGTCATCTAGGTGTAGAAAATAATGCTCACATTTATTTGTATGGACAAATAAAGATGATTGCCATGTACTGAAATCTCATGTAAATATATACTGCAGCACTGTAGTACAGGAAAGTTAATGGCTTGGAGCCAAGGTGTAATAAAAGGGCTCTTCCCATGTGAGCTGCAGCAAATTTTTCTTCACTCAGTGAATAATGGAGAAACAAACAACAACAGAGGCAAAACCAACTCTGCATCATATAAATAAGGTTGGAATAATACAACTTTTACTTTGATTCTGCAGAAGCCGCACTGACATCAGATAAATATCTCACAACAAAGATTTAGACCATGAAATACATGTTAGTGTAGACAAATGGGACACAGCTTGTCCAAATTAAATTCTCATTTTGCTATAGACTTTAAAAATATAATAGATACCAAGAAAGTGTCATGCATCTTGCATATTCTTGTCTGTGTTTAAGATTGTTAGCCCTCTGGAGTATAAGTGGCCTTTATATAGTAATATTTAAATATAGAGGATTACAATAAACTCATTATTTATAATCCTTCCGCAGGATACACTGGAGACACTTTGAACTGGGTTCTACAAGAAAATCTATCTGTATCTCTGGAAAAGATAAACAAGATCTTATATTTCTTATTAATTTTGGGAAGAGATGGATCTTAGGTTGTAGTTAAAACAAGAAAGAAAACCTCAAAATAACCCACCCAAACAATATTATGGTTTCTATTCCACTGAATATCAGATCTTAAGAAGCAAGAGTAAAGTTCAAGAATTTACAAATTTACGCATAAATACTATAAAACAAGGAAGAACACATAGACGGAAAACATACCTCACAAATCCACTAGAGCTGTTTGAAGGATTCAGTGTACCCTAGGGCAAGAGGGTCTTAATGATAATCTGAATTTTCAAGGGGATTTTGATAATGTCCTTCCCCAAAGGATCACAAAGAAGGTGACATGTTCATGGGATGAAAAATGAAATTGTTTTGTATACGGTAAACTGCTTATAAAGATACGGAAATTGTTCACATTAAACCATCACTCCTCGTGGGAAAACATCCCGGCATGCATTATATGTACAGAGGAAGACTGTACTTTTTAAACCCCAGGATTATCTGCAGAGTGCTTTGGTTTGTGTCATGGAGTGGTCTTGGAGTGCATACAACTATTTATTTTGGTCTAAACCAGAGTGAAGAATATATTTCAGGAGCATATCTAATGTACTCCATCCACAAAGTCATTCAGAGTAGACTACATCTTGTCCCAAATACAAATCCACCTGAAAGGTATAGCATTGGTATCCCATTCTCAGTATGAACCATTTTGGTCTTACAGATCCACTCTTACTGGTCTGCCCTACCTGATAGTGTAGACATAACAAGGTCTGTGCTAGGACCAGTATTACGCTATATATTCATAAATGGTCAGGACAAATGAATGAATATTAAGAAGAAAAGTTTGCTGATGCTCCCGCTATCAAGTTACTCCCAGTAATAAAAACATACTGATTTTGAAAAGCTACAGAAAGATTTTCTGTTAATGTGTGCCTGAATAGTGAAATGGCAAATGAAATTCAATATTATTGCACCTAAATTAATGCATAAGGGGGAAAACAACGGGTTTAAACTGCCAATATTGAATGAGGACCAAGCAACAAACATTTGTGAGGTTACTAAGGCAACTTCAGGGAGGTGGCTGTGAACATTAGAGAAGAAGAGTCAAGAAAGAAAACTGAATGAACAATAAAAATATTGAAAATGACTGATGATAGAAGAAAATAAAAACAAGAGGATAAATCAAAGCTACATGAATTCTAAAGTTACATAGAAAAGAGAAAAGTTAAAGATCCACTGTGTATGTCAGGGATCATAAGAGAGTAAAAGAAGTCTAACAGGCAAATATTTTCAAAATTTCAAGTTCTATTCTGATAGATTTTTAAACTGCAAATTTGTGTTACTAAATCATAACACAATGGGATGCAAACCATAGAAAGGAAATAATGGATAGCTAGAAAACATCTTCTGAGGATCTATGTAAAGATAATTAAATATTGCATGTTATTGACTGGTCAGAAGAACAGAACCACCTGCATTAAAACTTAAAATTGAACTTTTAATTGAAAGGCTCAGAAAAAAAAAAGCAAAACAACAACAACAAAAAAAACCCCTCCAAACCAAAACAACAACAACAACAACAAAACCACAAAAAGACAAAACATAAAAACCCAAGGTGTAATAATGACTCGAGGTGGCTTTCAGAATGGGACTGCCTGCATTTAATGTGTACAGATATTTAGGAAACTGGACCATACACCAAGATCAAGAAGTGTTACCTGACAGTAGTTTGCAAACTATTAAACAATTTCTTTGGTATTACATGTAAGGAAGGTCAAGCTGAAGTCACTTTAGAATTTAAAGGAAAATGGGATGAGTTACAAACTAAGTGACCAGATTCAAAAAGGGGAGGGATACAAAAACTCCCATATAAATCTTGAAAATTTAATCAGAGAGGTATTAGAACTTGGTTGATTGTTTGTTGTCTTTAAAGTATTTTATGCCATGGGTTGTGACACGTTATGCCTGAGTGGTCTTTGAGGTGAGCTTTCCACCATATCTGGATACTGGCTATGTCACAAGCATAATTGCCTGTAAAAACACAACCATAAGAGATATTTTTAGTCAGCAAAGATGCAACATGAATGTTGTCTCTTAAAATTCTGTGTTGGAGAGGACAATGAACACAAAATGGAAATATGTTAAAGATAACCATATAAAATAAGAATCAGATTAATCAATAACTTTAGATATTCCAGTTATTTTGTCTCTGAAGAAACTCTAGCAATAGAGTTGTGATAGGTGATAGGTTGTATGGAATAGGAAAAGAGTATGGAATCTTCATTAATCTATTAAAAGTGAAAATGTTGATTTGTAGAAGAACAGGACCTGAAGACACTCTGAAAGGTAAAAACTTTGGTGTTTTTCATTATTATTACTACTACTACTATTATTGTTACTATTATATACTATTGTTACTGTTATTATTACTGCCATACAGTCAAAAAACAACATAATTCATATGAATGACCTAATTGAAGACGACACGGCATATCACAAGAAGACTAATAATACAAAGGCTTTAGATGAATGTGACAAATAAACTTGAAAATTTAAAAATAATAGTAATCTGATTTCTGTGGGAAACTGTAGAAGGTGTACCTACTTCTATGCTCATGTATGACTGGGAGGAGAAAAACAATTGGAGAAGCTTTAGAAGAGGTATTTTTATTCAACAGATACTGAGTTATTGGAAAAGTAACGCCATTAACAATAAAAATTCAATGAATGAGTACCAGAAAAAATTGTGCTAATAGGACCCTTATTCACAGCACAGCAACCTTATTTATCATTTTTTAATATACAGTTAGTTATAAAGAAAGTGAGCACCTGTGAAATACAAGGATGTTCAGTACAAATCCATACATCTTAAACTCTGTATGTACTTCTCATTAAAAATAAACTGATGGTTCCGCAGATTGTTGTAAGACTTTTTGTGGTGACAGACAGCTTGTCTGTGACAGATAAAAAGCTTTTAAGACATATCTTCCTGTGTTCATTAAATTTCTTTAGTGCCTTTTGTGGTGAATGTCTTGGTTTGTTTGTCTGCTTTTTGATGTTGTTAATATATAAGCTCTACTCTAATAACTGGTCTTTATGTTCAATCTCCACATTATGACAATCATACTAAACAACTCAAGATATGCTCAGAGCAAGCCCTTATAATGGTTCATTCTCCTATTGCTCTGCTATGTACTGTCTCTTAGATATGGATCCACCATGCACCACAGAAAATGGCTTGGGACACTGCGGCATACAGAACAGATATTCAGATATAGTAGAAGAGAACAGGGAAAGAAAACAAAAATGTTTCAAGGTAGAGTTAGGAAGGACTAATGGAAGAGAATTCATCAGCCTCAAAAAGTAGTAGACGAGGGGACAACAGAATAAGGCCTACACAGAGATGAGTGATATTAAGATGATAAATAGCGAATGATTAATCACAAGAAGTCCACTCAGTGAAATTATAAATTAGCAAGCTTAAAAGGGAAATAGATATTTTTTCACACAACCTATAATTATAGGTATAAATTACTTCAAAAGAGGTAAGACAAGTTATCAGTACCTGTTAAATGCAGCATTCTAACTGCAATCTCTAGTTCTGAAATCCCTGATGACCCACAGCTGTGAAAAATATACCAGTTCAAGGACCATCCTGCATTTGCCATGTTCCCATATTCTTTCCCTACTGCCCTCCCCAGAATAAGGAAAAATGGAATAGACGGCCCATTTATCCTGACACAGTGTGGTATTTTATAAAATCTTATATATCTATATTTCTTATATAATTATGTGAGAAAATGAATATGATGCCAAATAATAGCTGATAGGAACATCTCCACAGTAGGTTAGTTGCCAGCCATTTTGAAGAGTTTTTAACAGAAAAGATGCAGTGAGTTGATTAATGTATATCTGTAATTAATAAGAGTAGAAGCAGAATCATGTAATTAATTACTTTATTCCTTTGATTTAACATCTTTAAAAGTCAAATGCATTCTGAAAAAAAAAGTTGACAGAACTCACAAGCTAATACTTTAGATATTTCCACTGTAACCACTGAAAATTTTAATCTAGATGACATTTGGATGAGTAAAACAAAACCTTATTGAATTTTTGGAAGCTATTTTGTGACAAAGCTTTACTCCTATTAACAGCAGAGGTGGTTTTCCTTTTTATTCATTATACTGTTCCTATGAGGGCCTGTTTGACTTTCACGCTGTTGATGTAAATGAACCCTTTCATTGATGATGATAATATAGTATAGCAGCAATGTGTGTGTATAATTGTACTCTTTAAAAGTACGCTTTAAATTTAAATCCAAGCTGCAATTATTTTAGATATGCAAATGATCAAATTGAGGATAATGCTACAAGAGAAATTTGGAACAAGTTCAAATTAAAATAGAAATGGCTATCTCTGCTTTAGGCTTACTGAAGATATCCTGAGAGAATCCAAATTCATACCAAGCTGAGGAAAATAACACCTTGTAAGACTTTATGTCCTCCTGTCAGCATCCAGTACTCTTTGTCCGTTTTTTTTTTCAGATAAACTCTTCTCTGCATGAAGAGGGTTTAACCTGGAATACCAAATTTACTTACCCTTACACAGGATTTTGATTTAACACTGTCACATCCCAATTTCTCAGGATGATGACCCAGATTCTCTGATTCCCAGGTCAGGATTAAGGTGAAACAACACCAGGGATTCCTCAATTCACAAAACTCCACTTTTGTTTGTTCACAGCAGATGCTGGTATGAAACATTGTCAGTAAGCCTTACAACCTCTGCAACAAGTGGTAAACTTCGTAACATACACGGACAAACTGCAAACCTTTAAACATATGCCGACAAGCAGCACATCTCATAACATGCCCTGACAAGCCACAAACATGCCCTAACAAACCTTGCCTTTTACACAGGGATACAGGGATAGAGGACAGAAAAAATGAGGTGAAAAGAGAGTGAGAGAGAGGGAGGGAGAGAAAAAGACAAAATCGTTTCACCAACCCTGGTTCCAGCGTTGGTCCAGCCAGACTAGGGGTCCAGTTCCAGATGGGCACAGACACCCAGGGCTTTGACTCATGTCCTCTTATAATTCCTTGCCCCTCCTCTAGGCAGACACTTGTACTTACTAGGCTTAAATAGGCATCATGAGCAGCCCATGCTTCTTGAATTCTCCTTGCTTTGGTACATGTATAGTTTGTACCTTCAGATTCTTCTGGAATTGGGTCTGTGGGCTTGGGACTTATTGGGGAGTTACTACCACTCCCTGCACAACAATGAACATTGTCTGACCTTTCTTCTTGGTGCATGCGTTGTGAAAATGGCTTCTCCATTGACTCTCTACGGAGAGAGGGAAATTCAGCCCAGAAAAGTATGGTTTCACCTTCGTGGGACCCCTTCCTCTCTCCATGCCTCCCTGCCAGTACCTGCACAGGCCTGGTGTTTCCATAAAAACTCTTTCCTTAGCCAAAGTTCTTTATTGGATGTTTGAGACATTAACTATGGTTTCATTGGACCAAGACACAGAGTGATACAAGCAATGTACTGAAATCACAATACAAGCACACCATAGCAGTCACAATATATAGTTGAATCACAATTTAAATATCATTCCCATCTCTACATCCTCACCATCATGACACTGGACATCCCCAACCACTAGAAAGGAATTATAGGTTGAAGCTAGCTCAAGTCCATTACTGTCTTCAAAGTTCATGTTGCTTGTTCAATTTTTATACCCTATGTTGGGCTAAGGCACGTTTACACTTTCCCCATGCTCGTCTGACCAAGTCAGGAAGACAGTACTCTTTATTAACTCTAGGTTGGCCATTTGCACAACCAGTTGACATACTGAACTGATACAAACAGTTAATCCACTGCTGCAGTCATTTATCTAAAAGAAAAGCGACCCACTGCTCCCCTTGGTGTAGGGATAAGCTCAGCTTTCTTTGCAACAGTCAATCATTCCCTATGTTCTTCCCTGATCTTCCAAGCACATTGCTCTTGCCCATCTCTTCTGAGTCATCTTCCATTAAAGGGATTTGTTGATTGATCATACCTCCTTATGCTTTTTGGAAAAGAGCTAATTCCTATACACAAATTTTTGAATTTCTCTTTTAACATCTCAGTTTTTGCTTTGGGATTAATTTTGGTTTTCTTAGAAACAAAAATTTAGAGCAATTCCTGGGTGTATTTTAGTTCATATCAGAAATGATTTTCTGAAACATATTTCCCAGTCACTCCCACATGCTGTGTTTCTGTTAGTTTCACAGAACAGTTTTAGAGCTTGTGATTTTTTTTGCTTCAAGATTAAACTCAATGTAGAAGATTCAAGCGTGCACTTAATGTTTAACATCTACTCCTGGTCATTCAGCCCGTAAGATCAGACAGGTACTAAAACTCTGCAAAACACATATAATGTAGATGTCAGGTCCTCAGCACCAGGTGTTTCACTTTACAAATTTGTTTTTATTCCACTCTAAAGAGGTTTCCAGTGTCCTCCTGGGAGTAAATTATATTTGTTTTTTTCTGCATCAGAGGCATCCTCAAGGCATTACATTTTGGCAAGTCTAGCTCACAAAAAGTGTTTTGTAAGAGTAGTTGTTTCATTGATCTTTGTTTAAACATTTATGTTCAATAATGCCTGCATGAGATAATCTACAGATGATAATTTCTTAAGTTTGCACACTGAAGACATATCTATTTTGATATGTCATATTTGATTACAGCATACATACAAATGTCTGAACTAGTTAGCTCAAAAACTGGCAGAAGCCCATAAGGAATCATTAGCTTCCTCTGAAAAGTACATACTCTATTTTGAATCTGGTGTTGTTTGAACTTCCTTGCTGTCATTACCCATGATAAACATAATACTTTATGTAACCTGCAGTATTTCTTTCCAGTTACAGTGTCACTTTCCAGTTGGAATGTCTCTTTATTTATATTTTCCCCATACACAGACAAGATAGTTTCCTGGACACTAATACAAGTGATAGTTTATAAGACACTTGTATGGGAATAGCATATTGGGATGCTGTAACAAATAACAACCAAGGCTTAGTAGGACATCTGATAAAAAAGAGACATTGTCCCTAATATAATTCAGGAAAAAACCCAAGAAGTACTGTGTATTTTTGTTGAGAAAGGATAGAAGCAATCTTTCATAAATACTGAGTGTTGGGGAGGGGATTGTTGTTGTTTTTTTGTAGTTCAAATATTCAATAAAACTAGATCAGTCTTGGTCATTAAAGTAAAGGAGTTGCAGCAGATTAAAAGTATTTTTGCATTATGACATGATATTCACTCATTTTTATATAATTATTGCAGTAAAGATGCTTAAAATGACAGCATTCTTAGTCTGTTCTACCATCTTCCCCCCCCCCCCATTTCTGCTGTGGCTCTTTTTCTGTGTTAGGAGATCAGTATTAAACCAAGGGACTGGAGAGGACGATGAAAAACTTTGCATATCAAATGAAATTAGAAAATCAGTTTAATTAGGAAGAGAAGAATTACAGTCTACTGTAACTCATGTACAATCAGGCAAGGTCTTCATTAGGATTTAAAGGTGAGAGTTCTAATAAGGAGCTGCCTACATAATAATCTTGATTCATTCACTATTGGCATAAAATATGTTAATAGCTTGTGCAAATATCTACATGTATAGATGGGTGTTTTATAGCCTGACTTACAACCTGCAGTATTTATTTTCAGTTAAGTTTTGATAAAAAAAAAAATCTTCTCTGAATATTTGTTGTAAAGTTTGTCTTAGGGAAGGTAACACATCCTAGAGAAAATGTTTTCAGTCAGTAATCTACATATCTAGGGCATCTCTTTTAAAAAGTATCCCAAGCAGACTCTCCTTTCATAGGGGGACATTGTGACCTGGGAATGTTGTTGACATGGCTCTCAACTCCTTGCAAAAGTAGAATTTACAAGAATGATCAAATATATTTTTTCTAATTTTTTCTAATTTCAGTCCCATGATAGAAAGTTTTAAATGAAACCACTTAGAAACACCATGATACTGGAACCTTAATTTAAAAGTAAGGCTGTCAATAAACAGAAAGATATCAGAGGTGCCAAAACAAATATCTGCCAGGTTCTTACAGATTTGCCATCATCAAACTTCACCAATGGATGGAGATGTAGATCTCTTCTGCAGCTCTGCATTTTCAGAAGTGTCATGCATTATCACAATGCCTATTTTTAAGAAAAAACATTTATTTTTCTACCTTCAGTTATTCATATTTCTCAGAACCCACCATCCTTCTCTTCACACTTCTTGTTCTTTGGCAAATGGTGTCTAAGGTTAAGGGGTGCATTTCCGTGCATCTCTGGATCATACAAAATGGCTGCACAGTTTCTTTGTGGATTAATATAGCTCTGATACAATTACTAAGATTACTGTGTTACAACCATATAATTAAAAATATCCCAAATGTGTGTACCCAACTTTCAGCAACACCTTGTAAAACAAGTGATCTAATTAGCAATATCAGTATTTTTTTACCCTTGAAAAATGTTTCTCTAAGGAAATCTGAATTAGAATATTAGTTCAGCTTGACATAGTAATTATAATAATTACCAAGTATTTTATGTTCTAAAGTGCTGTTCAGGAGTCTTACAAATTCTAATAAATTCTTCCTCTGAGAGTTAGGGAAGATAATTCAGCTTATTTTATCCTCAATTCATCTTTGAGTTGTCATCTTTTTTTTTTTTTTTTTTTTTTTTTTTTTTTAAGATTAAGGAGATTTAAATTACTGGTAATACTAATGAGTCACATTTTTGTAGGCAAACCAAATACTGTTTCTTCCTATGAAACTGGGAGATGTCATGAACACCATACAGTTGCATGAATTAAAAAGTAAACAAATAATATGAAGGTTAAGAATCTTTCTACAATTAACTACAAAATTAATTTTAGCACAGATTTTAGTCAATTCAAGGGAAAAAATAATCCCTCTAAGCAAAGTCTCTCTAAGATTTAAGCATTTCTTTGAGTACTTCAGCTAGAATATATTGTACCCCCCATGCAAACAGTTCCAAAATCCTTCCTCTAATTTTATCTGGAAGTTCCTCTCATTAAGTGAACCTGTTCTATAAACAAACACCATTACATATATATTGAGAAGGAACCAGGAGAAATAACAGAACACAGTTTCCAGTCAGTCTTTAATTATAGCCTATTTCAGAGTTTCAGGAGAAATTCCTTATGGCACTGTCACTTTGACATCGGAAGAAAATCTAGATAATTGTGAGAGACAGGGAGTAGGAAGGTGCATATTTACATGACATGCACCATCTGAGTAGAGGTAATGTAAACAGGAAATAAAAAGATTCACTTTGTTGTGTCTCATCAGAACAATAGTGTCCACACTTGCAATATTTGAATTTGTGAGTTTTGAAAAATTAAAAATAAAATCGTTTTTCTTCCTGTAGTTTCAGTTTAAAATTCAGCATTTTTTTTGGCTAGATGCACAGTTATAAACTGCTCAGAATTTTAACTTCAGACTTGCTTTACAAAGAGCTTAATTTTACATAGTACCGAACATTTTTTGAAAATCAGAATTTTTTTTGTGATCTCAAATTGATGTTCCAGATATCCGTTGAGGTCCTTAGAAAATTTTAGCCAAGGTATTGATATTATTTCATTGTTAGATCATTTTTATTATTAACTTCGAGTGTTGTATTGCCTGTATAAATACTTTTGATGAAAATTATCTTTCAAAGGGTTTAGTATTACTAATTTAAAATACACTGGATTTTTCCATGCCTATGATTGAGTAATTATATGTGAAATAATTATTTTAAAAATAATTTATTATCAGATCTGAGTGAGCTGTTGTTGATATTGCTGTTTCTTATTTGCTCATGTTTTTTTTGATTTTGGACAAATAGTTTTGTTGAGTCAGTTTGAAATATTCTAGGCCAAACCAAAGAGTAAGACTTAAGGCTAAAATCTACCTGAAGGCAAAAGTTGTGAATTAAATATGAGTAATACAGCTTATACACATTTGTAGAAGAATGAGGTATATGACTTTCAGGTAGAGACACTTAGACCCTAAGTGGAAGATGCTATCCATAAACAACTGGTGTGAATGTTCCTGTCTTAAATCATATTTATTGACAGAACAAATGACCTGGATCTTCCAGATGAGCAAGTTTATCTGCTTGCAAATTATGGCCCTATCATCTGTAATTTGGATTGAAGAGAGAGGCACTACCATGCCAAAAGGTACAGGCTGAAAATACCCTGTTGTCCAACTGAAGATTGCCACTGGCACCACACAAGGATGGAATAATTCTGCCAAGCCTTGTTAGGCTCTCAAGATGTGCATGCACTGGTGTTTCAGCTGGGTTTGGGAGAGGTCTAGTGAAGTGAATATCCCATTTCTTTCCATTTGCTGCGCTAGGGTTTGCATTGTGGCGTAGTCTCATGGTATGTGAACAAGATGCCTTCAGGGTGAAACTAAGCTGGGAAATGAACTTCAAGACTCTGCCAAATACACTCCCACCTCACATGGTCATTTAATCCATGGGACCAGGCTAGAGGTAATCCAAAGCATTTTAAAAAACCCTTAAATAGTTAAACCAACAAACATTGAAATACGCACAGCACATGAGTTAGGTATTTTGCATCAGCGCTTTCTCTCTACAGATTTATCGATCCATGCTATTTGCTAATGTAGACATAGTTTAAGACTGACAACAGATTAATCAGCAGTCAGAACAGATAAGTCTGCTTCTCTTGTACTCATCTGAATAGCTACAATTTATGTGTCTTTAGAATAGGTGTAAGTGAAAACTCAGCCACTTGTTTTTGTGTTCCTCCGTCTGCCAATCTTCATCATACCATTTTGCCCAGGTTAAGTCTAAAATAGCTGGATTCCATCCAGACCACTTTCACTTTCAGAAATTAGGAAGAGAGAAAAGCATTTCTGTCAGGGACTGTTGAAAATTAATGTAAAAGAAATGTAATTTGTGTGTGCAAACTTCTAGTGCCACAAAAAGAATCCCTACCCCATGGTACTGTCCCAAAATGTGTTCAATAAACTTAATATTTTTAAAGAAATGCATAATTCAAATAAGGTGGGTTTTTTATTGTACTATCTATCTAGAGAAGAAAACTTGAGACAGACCCTGGAGTCTTACAAAGTCATCCAAGGGTAGCTACAGTTTAATCAATCATTATGGGCATTAGTACCTCATTTAGATGAATGGAATAATTTGTATTTGTAACTGAAGTTTCAGGCTGCTTGTAAACCAAGACTCACTTTACCATAACAGTGGTGTTCAGTTCACATTCTCTAATTTATTCTCAGACACTGAGATGCAGGAAAATATGTATGTATGTGTGTGCGTGCGTGTGCATTTGTATGTGCCTGTACCTGTATACATGTGTGCCCATGCAGAGATATTGATGCAATCACAAACCTTTTGCCCAGGTGTGAAGAACAGGAGGGAAGAGAGGGGGGAAGGAGTTTGTAGTAAATGTGCCTTAATGCAGATACTTCACTTTCATCCCTTTGTTTGTTAATATACAGTAGTTAGACATCACAATTACTAGTATCTAATCTTAACAAAGTTTCTGTCATAAAGTGACAAATACTTCTGACATAAAGTGAAAAGTACTTCTTGAACATAGAACTATGAAACTGCTATTAAATAAACAACAACAAAAAAGGAAAATAAAAAGGAAGTGTGTAGAATTCCCTTGGCTTCAGTTTTTGAAATTATATTTTCCTTTGCAATGCAAAATCTAGAGTTTCAGGGTTGTTTATTAAAAAAAAAAAAAAAAAGAGATTTAAGTAGTTTTAGTTTCAAGAATTGGCTTCAAATCATAAATCAAAAACTGCTTTGGTCAGTTTGGAAAAATAAACGGTAACTGTATGAGAAAACAACAAAACAAAACAAAACAAAACAAAACAAACAAACCGAACAACAAAACCACAACAGAGAATATGCATGAGAACAAGGTTCCACTAGTATATCAAAGTATGTGCCCATTTCATGTGACTGAATAAAAATATTAAATATATTATTAGCATATACTGTAATGCAAACCTTTGGAAAAAAGACTATAAATAAGTAGCATGAGATTTTATGTCACATCTATCACTGAAACTCTCAGACATTAACGGAGTTATATAGTAGTATACATTTTTAGTTTATGGGGTTTTGTTTTTTTTTTTCTTTCCATCTATAAGCTATGAATCTTACGTAATGCTAAATTCATGCCTGATTTGTTTGGGTTTGGGGTTTTGGGGGAACTTATTTTTCTGTTAGACTGTTCCATATATAACACTATTGAAATCAATATGAATATGAATACAAATGTACTTGTATTTAGGTATCATAGAAAAATCTATATTTATTCGTACCTCAGCTCAGTGTGAGTAGAGTGATCCCTGCTAACTGCATAATTTCATTTTCTTTCTCACAGTGCTGTCTGCTAGCAAGGCGGCTTGCAGAAATTCTGCATGGCAAGCCTCTTTCTCTGCTCTTGCATTTCAGGGATCAGTTGTATCCTCATGCAGTTACAGTAGCATATGTATTTATGTTCCTTGTACTCAGTATGCAGCAAGGTCTGCAACGGATGTGCCTGTCAGGAACAGCTGCCAGGAAGTCTTTGCTGAGAGGGTGGTGGTGCCTGAAGGACTTTCAGATACATAAGGGTCTGAAGGACCCTCAGATGTTTCGCACTAGCCAAAGTGCTGCAGTAGTTCTACTTTTTCTCCCTTCTTTTTGTTGCCTCTGTCTAAAGGACTAGTGACTTTTTGGCTCACTTAAGTCATCATATGCAAAATTCTGTCCATGCACCAAAAACCTATATTCCTTTTAGGTGTCCCCCCTTCAATCCTAGTTTCAAACATTAGGAGAATTCTGGTCTTAATTGCATTTTCAGAAAACTGAATTCAAAAAAGCAAAGTTACTGACTTCTGGTGATTGTATTGAGCCAATATCTTTTATAGTACAAAAGGTGATACAAAAGGTGCTACAAAACCCCCACTGGTAATTTAAGAACCAAAGCCTTTTCTGACTTCGTGTCATGAATTGAGCTGTGTGTGCTGTGGGTAGAATATTGCTGTTGCAGAGTACAAAGTTACCATTTCATCACAGTCTTTCACTACTCAGATTTCACTTATCTTTAAACAGAAGGTCGAAACTGGAGATATAAAACTATTATACATCATAAACTATTGCCAACACCGAAGATCATCCTCAAGCTTTTCACTGGATTTTATACTGACGTGAAGAAAATAAACTGTTCAAAAGTTGTGTAATTGATATTAAAAGGTTCTTCAAAATACACAAAAATTACACCTGAACTGAGATGAGTAAAACTACTGAGGGGGGCTGCTTTTTTTCCCCTGCATATCACTACAAGACTTCCTAAAATATTACACAAGTACTAATTTGTTTGCATTTCAGGTCTGTGATAATTTGTCAGTGAAGTGAGTTTCCGGAGCAAATGACAAATAGGAATAAATGAAAAGAGAAGAGTAAAAAAAAATTGAAGAGTCTCACAACATATCGTCTAGAGGCACAGCCAGAATTGCAATAAAGAAGAAAGTGCAAGAGACTCTGGAAAGGACAGACATTTATGAGCAAATCCCATAAGTCTTTCACACCAATAATCTGAAAGCCACTCCAATAAAATGTGATACCTATATAAGCCATGAGGCAGTCAGGAAAAAGTAATAATTGAACAGAAACATAACTTGCAGTAAAAATCAAAATAAGCAAATAGCATGAGTAAAGAAAAGAAAGATGTCTATACTAAACTCTCATACCTATTTAATGGAATACTTGCATTTCAAACTACTGTTTAAAAGCGTATAAAGCAAGATATATATGAAAATTTACAAACACCATTACTGGAAAAACAGCAATGGTAAAAATGTACTCTCATCAAATTTACTGGAAGAAACATGTAAAAATTTTACATGACAAATGTAATATTACATATATAATTAAGTTACATTATGTTACATTACGTTACCTGATGTGATATTATATTACATTATATATAATTATATTATTATATCATATAAAACTATAAATTATGTAATATGTTCTACTCCTGTTCTATTCTATTCTATTCTATTCTATTCTATTCTATTCTATTCTATTCTATTTCCAGAATTATTACATCATATCTTAAATTCAAACATCTACTTTTCAGGGCATTAAAATAGAAGAAAGTACAGCTAACACTTTTAAATATGTTTTTAGTAAAATATGATATGACAAAAATGAAGTAAAAACAATTCAAATCTTACAACTCACTGGAACAAAGATAATACATATTACTGAGTTGTTTTCTGTGAATATTTCTTTGTGAAATAGTTTCTACAAAAATATCTTGAAACGTTTGAAAGTTCTCAAATATTTTCAGGATAATGACTGACTTCTCATTTTAAAATATAGATAATAATAAAAAAATAATCGTGAAAATAAACCATTTTGAAACAGACTTTATAATGGACTCATCAAAATGTTTTCAGTTTTTGAATCTATAGAAACTACCAAAATTACTCTAACTCCATTTAGGATGGTATTTAATTTGTTCATCTTCCAAATTCTATTTCCTATCATATTTTCAAGTGGCAATTCTAGGTAGCAAACAGAATCTGTGATAATATCAGTCATCCTTGTTGCTTCTGTCAACATGAACTCACAAGCCAAATGGTTCCTATTTTAACTATAATTTCACTGATGGTCATAAGCATCACAAGTAGGTTACTAATTAAGAATATAAAATATTTGTGTGCAATTTTGACCCCCGTGTGCTTATAGGAATGGAGACATTAAAAATTTTGAATCTGATGAAATACCAAAAAAACCCTCTTGTTCTACAGTAGTTATCTTACATTGCTTAGAGACTATATAGCAAAATATAAATCATCTATACTTAGAAGAAATTATATCTGCTATAAAGTTTTCTTTGCAGGGGAGGATAGGGGATGGTGGGGATCAGGAGAGACCATTTCAACATCTAGTTTGCCTTTAAATTGAACTTTTATGAAACTGGAGAACACAAATGGACTGAATGAGCAGTGACACTTCAGTGAACAATGATGTATCTCAATGTCGCAATATCAAAATACACAAAGGATCATCGAGCCACTCTTCCTGTGACAGTTCCTTTTCCCCTTCCATCAGTGCCTAAGAGAAGCAGATGACTGCCATAGATGCTACCTACAGTCACAGACCAAGACAGAAGCTATGAACTTCTGTGGGCTTTGCTGTAGTTGCTACATGAATTGAGTGTGAATGATTTGATTGACAACACAGATACTATGCATTCACTGCTACCTTTGATAAGTGAAAAAGCAGGTAAAGAAAGAACCAACCAAAAGCATAAAAATAATCAAGACAGAGGAATTGTCTTGGTTTATGAATAATTGTGGTTTGTAAACAAACAAACAAACAAAAAAACCAACAACTTTTTGATATATCAGACATTCCAAGTGGATAAATATCTCCTAGATAACTCTGTGTGAACTGAAACTGAAAAGGCGTTCTGCCCCTCTTGAATTAAAATGCCAGGGGTAAAGAAGACAGAGAGCACTTCACAGATGCTAGTGTGCCTTAAGTGCTATTTTACAAACTTTTAATGGATTAGTTACCTTTTTAGAGGTTCAAAACACAATCGTGATATTGAAATACTTCTGTAAGCAATCACCAGCCTCCCAGTTGGTTAAATGAACAAAGGATGTATTCCCACATTTCTCAACAACACTCAGCAAGAACTCAGGACAAAAATATTTTCATATTTATGTCCAACAATCATGAGCTCATTGAAATTTGGGGGGACTAAAGGATGACTGGTCTAAATACAAAATTTGCTTTAGGTAACAAGGTACTTTGCAGGGAGGTGTGACTTTTACAAAAGCAATTGAGGGAGGTTTGCAAAGAACTTTGATAAGGCACAACTGATGGCTGTACTCTGAGTACCTGGGTTACTCTAACTAAGATCGAGACCTAGAACCACAGTAGAATGAAACTAGAATATATTTCAATTATGATTTTTTTTTCCAATTATTCATACCTAGTAACTGGTTCCTTGCAAAAAATCCATCATTCACCAGAGCCTTGAAACTGATCACACAGCTCATAATCATGAGCTCCTTAGGTCTCATTCAGGGTTTGAAATAAACAGAAATATCTAATTTCTATATGGATTCTACCTTTTAAAGTAATTTTAAGGTAATATCATATCAAAACATGAACATTTTGAAATATTTTATAAGCAGACATTATTTAAGGTAGAATGAGTTTTCCATTGCTGAAATCCCAGTAGTATTTCCCCATTGATTTGCTGTGATTTGTAGACATCTGCATTACCCTGTCCTATACTAAGAAGGTGAAGGAACCGGTAAAATTTTAAGGGTACCTAGTAAAAATTTCCTAATATGAAAGGATAGAAAAAAAAAAACAACAAAACAAAAAAAAAAACCACCCAACCCAAACAAACAGAAAAGATAAAAAGGGAAGGCAAGGCAAGGGGAGGTGAGGCAAGCTGAGGCAGGGCAAGACAGGAGGTGAGGGAAGGGAAGGGAAGGGAAGGGAAGGGAAGGGAAGGGAAGGGAAGGGAAGGGAAGGGGGATGAGAGACTACTAATTACATGAAATGAGTAAGTTATTTAATGTTTTATTATGCCATGCAAAATTTTATTATGCATGTTTTTTGATAACATTATGTTTCTGCATGGGAAAAAACATATCTAAACCACAAAATTATACTGATTTTCTTCATAAATGCTTCCTTCTTTTAATAAAAATAAGTGGTTTTCATCATATTTTGAAGACTAAATCTCTCCCTTCATCCTACAAAGGGTTTGCACTATCTGATTCTTGCTTTACACTAGTAAAATATATGTGTTCTCAATCTCTGAGTACATATCTGCAGACCTACAAGTCTATTATTTTGAATCAAGTAGTTTGGGGACTGATTTAAATGATTAATTAATTGTAGAAATTTTTTTTTTTTTTTTAAGTACAGAAAGGGTAACATGACTGTGGCTAATAAATGGAAATTTGAATTCTGGAAACCTCAGCTGAGATGAAGAATGGTACTCTTCTCAGTTCAAAAATAACAAAGCCCTGCAGCTGCTCTGAGGCTGGTCTCAGGCTGTTGTATGCATCAAGTGCAGTAGGAACCAATAGGGCTTAAACTAGCATTGAATTTGTCCCACCAGTCTCTATTATTCAAGGGTCAATGGCTCATTAGTCTTTATTCTCCTGCTTTTATAAAAGCAGAAATAGTGAGCAATCTAGAAGAAAGTCACTGAAAGAAATATTAGCCATGGTACCAGTCCTTTTCAAAGATCTATTTTTATGTATCTGGATCAACAGTTGACTACGTTTCAAAGACAAGGGTATTCAAATGACCTATAAAACAGGTTCCGTGTCAAAGCATCTGACTGGGACAAGTAGATGAGTGCAAGATTTCCTCTTATTATTTCTTTACAGAAGAGAAAGTGAGAGGGGAAGGAAGATGTTCAAAAAATGAGGTTCAAAATAATTTTTTTAATTGTGAAGCAATTCCGTTTACTTCCCACTTGGGCAATCACACAAGTTTGTGTATAAAAATACTATTATTGGTATTACCACAATATTGTTTTACAGGTACATTTTAAGTTTCCAAACAGATTGTTCATGTTACATCTGTCCATAGCTATGATGTACATAAGCCACAGAGACAAGGCATGTCTCTAAAGGATTGTTTCCTGGTCATTCAGAAAGAAAAGAAAAAGAAACCAAAATCCGTCACAAGAAAACAAAGAAAAGAGATGACAAAAGGCCATGGGACTACACTTCACAGACCTTTAGGTAAGTGCTTGGAGAACACAAGTATATGCATTGAATTTAATGGAATCTGATGCTTTCAGCCTTAATATTATCAGTCTAATTGAACCTGCCAACTGAAAGTATTTTTATTGTTTTCCTAAGAAATTAAGAAACTTTGAGTTGTATTACTGCTATCAAACACCATGCACTTTAAACTGTCTTTTTCTTTATTCTTCAAATTATTCTTTTAAAGACTTGAGATATTAGCAGCTTTTGGCCCTTTTCTTTTTCTTTTCTTTTCTTTTCTTTTCTTTTCTTTTCTTTTCTTTTCTTTTCTTTTCTTTTCTTTTCTTTTCTTTTCTTTTCTTTTCTTTTCTTTTCTTTTCTTTTCTTTTCTTTTCTTTCTTTTCTTTTCTTTTCTTTTCTTTCTTTTTCTTTTCTCTTTTCTTTCTTTTCTTTTCTTTTCTTTTCTTTTCTTTTCTTTTCTTTTCTTTTCTTTTCTTTTCTTTCTTTTCTTTTCTTTTCTTTTCTTTTCTTTTCTTTTCTTTTCTTTTCTTTTCTTTTCTTTTCTTTTCTTTTCTTTTCTCTTTTCTTTTCTTTTCTTTTCTTTTCTTTTCTTTTCTTTTCTTTTCTTTTCTTTTCTTTTCTTTTCTCTTCTCTTC